>NW_025804788.1:0-300000 GCF_021234035.1 Daphnia pulicaria
GAACCTATCTCTAAGGAATTGAAATGTTTCATCTACGAAATTGGACTGGTAACCATCGTGATTGAAAAAAAAATGTCAAGAAATTTGTTATTGAAAACAAACTATCCATCGCCAACGACATCCCGTATTCCCAAGCGGTCACCCTTCCAAGTACTAACGGGACTCGACGTAACTTAACTTCTGGGAGCTGACGAGACCAGGTGCGTTCTACGTGATATGGCCGTTGACATTCAAAAATGAAAATTTACCCTCCAAGTCCCAATGGATGAATAGAAAATCACTTCAAAGTGACAGAAATGTTTGTTCATTGAATTTGGACTGGTAACCATCGCGAATAAAAAGCGCGATCAACTTTGAAAAACTCGCAATGAAATTCATCCAGAATCATTCCTATAGATGAATTGAACCTATCCCTATGTCATTGAAGTTTTTGATCTACGAATTTGGACTGGTAACCATCACGATTAAAAAACGCGATAAAATTTGACAAACTCTCAATGGAATTGATCCAGAATCATTCTTATAGATGAATTGAACCTATCTCTAAGGCATTGAAATGTTTCATCTACGAAATTGGACTGGTAACCATCGTGATTGAAAAAAAATGTCAAGAAATTTGTTATTGAAAACAAACTATCCATCGCCAACGACATCCCGTATTCCCAAGCGGTCACCCTTCCAAGTACTAACGGGACTCGACGTAACTTAACTTCTGGGAGCTGACGAGACCAGGTGCGTTCTACGTGATATGGCCGTTGACATTCAAAAATGAAAATTTACCCTCCCAGTCCCAATGGATGAATAGAAAATCACTTCAAAGTGACAGAAATGTTTGTTCATTGAATTTGGACTGGTAACCATCGCGAATAAAAAGCGCGATCAACTTTGAAAAACTCGCAATGAAATTCATCCAGAATCATTCCTATAGATGAATTGAACCTATCCCTATGTCATTGAAATTTTTGATCTACGAATTTGGACTGGTAACCATCACGATTAAAAAACGCGATAAAATTTGACAAACTCTCAATGGAATTGATCCAGAATCATTCTTATAGATGAATTGAACCTATCTCTAAGGCATTGAAATGTTTCATCTACGAAATTGGACTGGTAACCATCGTGATTGAAAAAAAATGTCAAGAAATTTGTTATTGAAAACAAACTATCCATCGCCAACGACATCCCGTATTCCCAAGCGGTCACCCTTCCAAGTACTAACGGGACTCGACGTAACTTAACTTCTGGGAGCTGACGAGACCAGGTGCGTTCTACGTGATATGGCCGTTGACATTCAAAAATGAAAATTTACCCTCCCAGTCCCAATGGATGAATAGAAAATCACTTCAAAGTGACAGAAATGTTTGTTCATTGAATTTGGACTGGTAACCATCGCGAATAAAAAGCGCGATCAACTTTGAAAAACTCGCAATGAAATTCATCCAGAATCATTCCTATAGATGAATTGAACCTATCCCTATGTCATTGAAATTTTTGATCTACGAATTTGGACTGGTAACCATCACGATTAAAAAACGCGATAAAATTTGACAAACTCTCAATGGAATTGATCCAGAATCATTCTTATAGATGAATTGAACCTATCTCTAAGGCATTGAAATGTTTCATCTACGAAATTGGACTGGTAACCATCGTGATTGAAAAAAAATGTCAAGAAATTTGTTATTGAAAACAAACTATCCATCGCCAACGACATCCCGTATTCCCAAGCGGTCACCCTTCCAAGTACTAACGGGACTCGACGTAACTTAACTTCTGGGAGCTGACGAGACCAGGTGCGTTCTACGTGATATGGCCGTTGACATTCAAAAATGAAAATTTACCCTCCCAGTCCCAATGGATGAATAGAAAATCACTTCAAAGTGACAGAAATGTTTGTTCATTGAATTTGGACTGGTAACCATCGCGAATAAAAAGCGCGATCAACTTTGAAAAACTCGCAATGAAATTCATCCAGAATCATTCCTATAGATGAATTGAACCTATCCCTATGTCATTGAAATTTTTGATCTACGAATTTGGACTGGTAACCATCACGATTAAAAAACGCGATAAAATTTGACAAACTCTCAATGGAATTGATCCAGAATCATTCTTATAGATGAATTGAACCTATCTCTAAGGCATTGAAATGTTTCATCTACGAAATTGGACTGGTAACCATCGTGATTGAAAAAAAATGTCAAGAAATTTGTTATTGAAAACAAACTATCCATCGCCAACGACATCCCGTATTCCCAAGCGGTCACCCTTCCAAGTACTAACGGAACTCGACGTAACCTAACTTCTGGGAGCTGACGAGACCAGGTGCGTTCTACGTGATATGGCCGTTGACATTCAAAAATGAAAATTTACCCTCCCAGTCCCAATGGATGAATAGAAAATCACTTCAAAGTGACAGAAATGTTTGTTCATTGAATTTGGACTGGTAACCATCGCGAATAAAAAGCGCGATCAACTTTGAAAAACTCGCAATGAAATTCATCCAGAATCATTCCTATAGATGAATTGAACCTATCCCTATGTCATTGAAATTTTTGATCTACGAATTTGGACTGGTAACCATCACGATTAAAAAACGCGATAAAATTTAACAAACTCTCAATGGAATTGATCCAGAATCATTCTTATAGATGAATTGAACCTATCTCTAAGGCATTGAAATGTTTCATCTACGAAATTGGACTGGTAACCATCGTGATTGAAAAAAAATGTCAAGAAATTTGTTATTGAAAACAAACTATCCATCGCCAACGACATCCCGTATTCCCAAGCGGTCACCCTTCCAAGTACTAACGGGACTCGACGTAACTTAACTTCTGGGAGCTGACGAGACCAGGTGCGTTCTACGTGATATGGCCGTTGACATTCAAAAATGAAAATTTACCCTCCCAGTCCCAATGGATGAATAGAAAATCACTTCAAAGTGACAGAAATGTTTGTTCATTGAATTTGGACTGGTAACCATCGCGAATAAAAAGCGCGATCAACTTTGAAAAACTCGCAATGAAATTCATCCAGAATCATTCCTATAGATGAATTGAACCTATCCCTATGTCATTGAAATTTTTGATCTACGAATTTGGACTGGTAACCATCACGATTAAAAAACGCGATAAAATTTGACAAACTCTCAATGGAATTGATCCAGAATCATTCTTATAGATGAATTGAACCTATCTCTAAGGCATTGAAATGTTTCATCTACGAAATTGGACTGGTAACCATCGTGATTGAAAAAAAATGTCAAGAAATTTGTTATTGAAAACAAACTATCCATCGCCAACGACATCCCGTATTCCCAAGCGGTCACCCTTCCAAGTACTAACGGAACTCGACGTAACCTAACTTCTGGGAGCTGACGAGACCAGGTGCGTTCTACGTGATATGGCCGTTGACATTCAAAAATGAAAATTTACCCTCCCAGTCCCAATGGATGAATAGAAAATCACTTCAAAGTGACAGAAATGTTTGTTCATTGAATTTGGACTGGTAACCATCGCGAATAAAAAGCGCGATCAACTTTGAAAAACTCGCAATGAAATTCATCCAGAATCATTCCTATAGATGAATTGAACCTATCCCTATGTCATTGAAATTTTTGATCTACGAATTTGGACTGGTAACCATCACGATTAAAAAACGCGATAAAATTTAACAAACTCTCAATGGAATTGATCCAGAATCATTCTTATAGATGAATTGAACCTATCTCTAAGGCATTGAAATGTTTCATCTACGAAATTGGACTGGTAACCATCGTTATTGAAAAAAAATTTCAAGAAATTTGTTATTGAAAACAAACTATCCATCGCCAACGACATCCCGTATTCCCAAGCGGTCACCCTTCCAAGTACTAACGGAACTCGACGTAACCTAACTTCTGGGAGCTGACGAGACCAGGTGCGTTCTACGTGATATGGCCGTTGACATTCAAAAATGAAAATTTACCCTCCCAGTCCCAATGGATGAATAGAAAATCACTTCAAAGTGACAGAAATGTTTGTTCATTGAATTTGGACTGGTAACCATCGCGAATAAAAAGCGCGATCAACTTTGAAAAACTCGCAATGAAATTCATCCAGAATCATTCCTATAGATGAATTGAACCTATCCCTATGTCATTGAAATTTTTGATCTACGAATTTGGACTGGTAACCATCACGATTAAAAAACGCGATAAAATTTAACAAACTCTCAATGGAATTGATCCAGAATCATTCTTATAGATGAATTGAACCTATCTCTAAGGCATTGAAATGTTTCATCTACGAAATTGGACTGGTAACCATCGTTATTGAAAAAAAATTTCAAGAAATTTGTTATTGAAAACAAACTATCCATCGCCAACGACATCCCGTATTCCCAAGCGGTCACCCTTCCAAGTACTAACGGAACTCGACGTAACCTAACTTCTGGGAGCTGACGAGACCAGGTGCGTTCTACGTGATATGGCCGTTGACATTCAAAAATGAAAATTTACCCTCCCAGTCCCAATGGATGAATAGAAAATCACTTCAAAGTGACAGAAATGTTTGTTCATTGAATTTGGACTGGTAACCATCGCGAATAAAAAGCGCGATCAACTTTGAAAAACTCGCAATGAAATTCATCCAGAATCATTCCTATAGATGAATTGAACCTATCCCTATGTCATTGAAATTTTTGATCTACGAATTTGGACTGGTAACCATCACGATTAAAAAACGCGATAAAATTTAACAAACTCTCAATGGAATTGATCCAGAATCATTCTTATAGATGAATTGAACCTATCTCTAAGGCATTGAAATGTTTCATCTACGAAATTGGACTGGTAACCATCGTGATTGAAAAAAAATTTCAAGAAATTTGTTATTGAAAACAAACTATCCATCGCCAACGACATCCCGTATTCCCAAGCGGTCACCCTTCCAAGTACTAACGGAACTCGACGTAACCTAACTTCTGGGAGCTGACGAGACCAGGTGCGTTCTACGTGATATGGCCGTTGACATTCAAAAATGAAAATTTACCCTCCCAGTCCCAATGGATGAATAGAAAATCACTTCAAAGTGACAGAAATGTTTGTTCATTGAATTTGGACTGGTAACCATCGCGAATAAAAAGCGCGATCAACTTTGAAAAACTCGCAATGAAATTCATCCAGAATCATTCCTATAGATGAATTGAACCTATCCCTATGTCATTGAAATTTTTGATCTACGAATTTGGACTGGTAACCATCACGATTAAAAAACGCGATAAAATTTAACAAACTCTCAATGGAATTGATCCAGAATCATTCTTATAGATGAATTGAACCTATCTCTAAGGCATTGAAATGTTTCATCTACGAAATTGGACTGGTAACCATCGTTATTGAAAAAAAATTTCAAGAAATTTGTTATTGAAAACAAACTATCCATCGCCAACGACATCCCGTATTCCCAAGCGGTCACCCTTCCAAGTACTAACGGAACTCGACGTAACCTAACTTCTGGGAGCTGACGAGACCAGGTGCGTTCTACGTGATATGGCCGTTGACATTCAAAAATGAAAATTTACCCTCCCAGTCCCAATGGATGAATAGAAAATCACTTCAAAGTGACAGAAATGTTTGTTCATTGAATTTGGACTGGTAACCATCGCGAATAAAAAGCGCGATCAACTTTGAAAAACTCGCAATGAAATTCATCCAGAATCATTCCTATAGATGAATTGAACCTATCCCTATGTCATTGAAATTTTTGATCTACGAATTTGGACTGGTAACCATCACGATTAAAAAACGCGATAAAATTTAACAAACTCTCAATGGAATTGATCCAGAATCATTCTTATAGATGAATTGAACCTATCTCTAAGGCATTGAAATGTTTCATCTACGAAATTGGACTGGTAACCATCGTGATTGAAAAAAAATTTCAAGAAATTTGTTATTGAAAACAAACTATCCATCGCCAACGACATCCCGTATTCCCAAGCGGTCACCCTTCCAAGTACTAACGGAACTCGACGTAACCTAACTTCTGGGAGCTGACGAGACCAGGTGCGTTCTACGTGATATGGCCGTTGACATTCAAAAATGAAAATTTACCCTCCCAGTCCCAATGGATGAATAGAAAATCACTTCAAAGTGACAGAAATGTTTGTTCATTGAATTTGGACTGGTAACCATCGCGAATAAAAAGCGCGATCAACTTTGAAAAACTCGCAATGAAATTCATCCAGAATCATTCCTATAGATGAATTGAACCTATCCCTATGTCATTGAAATTTTTGATCTACGAATTTGGACTGGTAACCATCACGATTAAAAAACGCGATAAAATTTAACAAACTCTCAATGGAATTGATCCAGAATCATTCTTATAGATGAATTGAACCTATCTCTAAGGCATTGAAATGTTTCATCTACGAAATTGGACTGGTAACCATCGTTATTGAAAAAAAATTTCAAGAAATTTGTTATTGAAAACAAACTATCCATCGCCAACGACATCCCGTATTCCCAAGCGGTCACCCTTCCAAGTACTAACGGAACTCGACGTAACCTAACTTCTGGGAGCTGACGAGACCAGGTGCGTTCTACGTGATATGGCCGTTGACATTCAAAAATGAAAATTTACCCTCCCAGTCCCAATGGATGAATAGAAAATCACTTCAAAGTGACAGAAATGTTTGTTCATTGAATTTGGACTGGTAACCATCGCGAATAAAAAGCGCGATCAACTTTGAAAAACTCGCAATGAAATTCATCCAGAATCATTCCTATAGATGAATTGAACCTATCCCTATGTCATTGAAATTTTTGATCTACGAATTTGGACTGGTAACCATCACGATTAAAAAACGCGATAAAATTTAACAAACTCTCAATGGAATTGATCCAGAATCATTCTTATAGATGAATTGAACCTATCTCTAAGGCATTGAAATGTTTCATCTACGAAATTGGACTGGTAACCATCGTGATTGAAAAAAAATTTCAAGAAATTTGTTATTGAAAACAAACTATCCATCGCCAACGACATCCCGTATTCCCAAGCGGTCACCCTTCCAAGTACTAACGGAACTCGACGTAACCTAACTTCTGGGAGCTGACGAGACCAGGTGCGTTCTACGTGATATGGCCGTTGACATTCAAAAATGAAAATTTACCCTCCCAGTCCCAATGGATGAATAGAAAATCACTTCAAAGTGACAGAAATGTTTGTTCATTGAATTTGGACTGGTAACCATCGCGAATAAAAAGCGCGATCAACTTTGAAAAACTCGCAATGAAATTCATCCAGAATCATTCCTATAGATGAATTGAACCTATCCCTATGTCATTGAAATTTTTGATCTACGAATTTGGACTGGTAACCATCACGATTAAAAAACGCGATAAAATTTGACAAACTCTCAATGGAATTGATCCAGAATCATTCTTATAGATGAATTGAACCTATCTCTAAGGCATTGAAATGTTTCATCTACGAAATTGGACTGGTAACCATCGTGATTGAAAAAAAATGTCAAGAAATTTGTTATTGAAAACAAACTATCCATCGCCAACGACATCCCGTATTCCCAAGCGGTCACCCTTCCAAGTACTAACGGGACTCGACGTAACTTAACTTCTGGGAGCTGACGAGACCAGGTGCGTTCTACGTGATATGGCCGTTGACATTCAAAAATGAAAATTTACCCTCCCAGTCCCAATGGATGAATAGAAAATCACTTCAAAGTGACAGAAATGTTTGTTCATTGAATTTGGACTGGTAACCATCGCGAATAAAAAGCGCGATCAACTTTGAAAAACTCGCAATGAAATTCATCCAGAATCATTCCTATAGATGAATTGAACCTATCCCTATGTCATTGAAATTTTTGATCTACGAATTTGGACTGGTAACCATCACGATTAAAAAACGCGATAAAATTTGACAAACTCTCAATGGAATTGATCCAGAATCATTCTTATAGATGAATTGAACCTATCTCTAAGGCATTGAAATGTTTCATCTACGAAATTGGACTGGTAACCATCGTGATTGAAAAAAAATGTCAAGAAATTTGTTATTGAAAACAAACTATCCATCGCCAACGACATCCCGTATTCCCAAGCGGTCACCCTTCCAAGTACTAACGGAACTCGACGTAACCTAACTTCTGGGAGCTGACGAGACCAGGTGCGTTCTACGTGATATGGCCGTTGACATTCAAAAATGAAAATTTACCCTCCCAGTCCCAATGGATGAATAGAAAATCACTTCAAAGTGACAGAAATGTTTGTTCATTGAATTTGGACTGGTAACCATCGCGAATAAAAAGCGCGATCAACTTTGAAAAACTCGCAATGAAATTCATCCAGAATCATTCCTATAGATGAATTGAACCTATCCCTATGTCATTGAAATTTTTGATCTACGAATTTGGACTGGTAACCATCACGATTAAAAAACGCGATAAAATTTAACAAACTCTCAATGGAATTGATCCAGAATCATTCTTATAGATGAATTGAACCTATCTCTAAGGCATTGAAATGTTTCATCTACGAAATTGGACTGGTAACCATCGTTATTGAAAAAAAATTTCAAGAAATTTGTTATTGAAAACAAACTATCCATCGCCAACGACATCCCGTATTCCCAAGCGGTCACCCTTCCAAGTACTAACGGAACTCGACGTAACCTAACTTCTGGGAGCTGACGAGACCAGGTGCGTTCTACGTGATATGGCCGTTGACATTCAAAAATGAAAATTTACCCTCCCAGTCCCAATGGATGAATAGAAAATCACTTCAAAGTGACAGAAATGTTTGTTCATTGAATTTGGACTGGTAACCATCGCGAATAAAAAGCGCGATCAACTTTGAAAAACTCGCAATGAAATTCATCCAGAATCATTCCTATAGATGAATTGAACCTATCCCTATGTCATTGAAATTTTTGATCTACGAATTTGGACTGGTAACCATCACGATTAAAAAACGCGATAAAATTTAACAAACTCTCAATGGAATTGATCCAGAATCATTCTTATAGATGAATTGAACCTATCTCTAAGGCATTGAAATGTTTCATCTACGAAATTGGACTGGTAACCATCGTTATTGAAAAAAAATTTCAAGAAATTTGTTATTGAAAACAAACTATTCATCGCCAACGACATCCCGTATTCCCAAGCGGTCACCCTTCCAAGTACTAACGGGACTCGACGTAACTTAACTTCTGGGAGCTGACGAGACCAGGTGCGTTCTACGTGATATGGCCGTTGACATTCAAAAATGAAAATTTACCCTCCCAGTCCCAATGGATGAATAGAAAATCACTTCAAAGTGACAGAAATGTTTGTTCATTGAATTTGGACTGGTAACCATCGCGAATAAAAAGCGCGATCAACTTTGAAAAACTCGCAATGAAATTCATCCAGAATCATTCCTATAGATGAATTGAACCTATCCCTATGTCATTGAAATTTTTGATCTACGAATTTGGACTGGTAACCATCACGATTAATAACGCGATAAAATTTGACAAACTCTCAATGGAATTGATCCAGAATCATTCTTATAGATGAATTGAACCTATCTCTAAGGCATTGAAATGTTTCATCTACGAAATTGGACTGGTAACCATCGTGATTGAAAAAAAATGTCAAGAAATTTGTTATTGAAAACAAACTATCCATCGCCAACGACATCCCGTATTCCCAAGCGGTCACCCTTCCAAGTACTAACGGAACTCGACGTAACTTAACTTCTGGGAGCTGACGAGACCAGGTGCGTTCTACGTGATATGGCCGTTGACATTCAAAAATGAAAATTTACCCTCCCAGTCCCAATGGATGAATAGAAAATCACTTCAAAGTGACAGAAATGTTTGTTCTTTGAATTTGGACTGGTAACCATCGCAAATAAAAAGCGCGATCAACTTTGAAAAACTCGCAATGAAATTCATCCAGAATCATTCCTATAGATGAATTGAACCTATCCCTATGTCATTGAAATTTTTTATCTACGAATTTGGACTGGTAACCATCACGATTAAAAAACGCGATAAAATTTGACAAACTCTCAATGGAATTGATCCAGAATCATTCTTATAGATGCATTGAACCTATCTCTAAGGCATTGAAATGTTTCATCTACGAAATTTGACTGGTAACCATCGTTATTGAAAAAAAATTTCAAGAAATTTGTTATTGAAAGCAAACTATCCATCGCCAACGACATCCCGTATTCCCAAGCGGTCACCCTTCCAAGTACTAACGGGACTCGACGTAACTTAACTTCTGGGAGCTGACGAGACCAGGTGCGTTCTACGTGATATGGCCGTTGACATTCAAAAATGAAAATTTACCCTCCCAGTCCCAATGGATGAATAGAAAATCACTTCAAAGTGACAGAAATGTTTGTTCTTTGAATTTGGACTGGTAACCATCGCAAATAAAAAGCGCGATCAACTTTGAAAAACTCGCAATGAAATTCATCCAGAATCATTCCTATAGATGAATTGAACCTATCCCTATGTCATTGACATTTTTTATCTACGAATTTGGACTGGTAACCATCACGATTAATAACGCGATAAAATTTGACAAACTCTCAATGGAATTGATCCAGAATCATTCTTATAGATGAATTGAACCTATCCCTATGTCATTGAAATTTTTGATCTACGAATTTGGACTGGTAACCATCACGATTAATAACGCGATAAAATTTGACAAACTCTCAATGGAATTGATCCAGAATCATTCTTATAGATGAATTGAACCTATCTCTAAGGCATTGAAATGTTTCATCTACGAAATTGGACTGGTAACCATCGTTATTGAAAAAAAATGTCAAGAAATTTGTTATTGAAAACAATCTATCCATCGCCAACGACATCCCGTATTCCCAAGCGGTCACCCTTCCAAGTACTAACGGAACTCGACGTAACTTAACTTCTGGGAGCTGACGAGACCAGGTGCGTTCTACGTGATATGGCCGTTGACATTCAAAAATGAAAATTTACCCTCCCAGTCCCAATGGATGAATAGAAAATCACTTCAAAGTGACAGAAATGTTTGTTCTTTGAATTTGGACTGGTAACCATCGCAAATAAAAAGCGCGATCAACTTTGAAAAACTCGCAATGAAATTCATCCAGAATCATTCCTATAGATGAATTGAACCTATCCCTATGTCATTGAAATTTTTGATCTACGAATTTGGACTGGTAACCATCACGATTAAAAAACGCGATAAAATTTGACAAACTCTCAATGGAATTGATCCAGAATCATTCTTATAGATGCATTGAACCTATCTCTAAGGCATTGAAATGTTTCATCTACGAAATTTGACTGGTAACCATCGTTATTGAAAAAAAATTTCAAGAAATTTGTTATTGAAAACAAACTATCCATCGCCAACGACATCCCGTATTCCCAAGCGGTCACCCTTCCAAGTACTAACGGGACTCGACGTAACTTAACTTCTGGGAGCTGACGAGACCAGGTGCGTTCTACGTGATATGGCCGTTGACATTCAAAAATGAAAATTTACCCTCCCAGTCCCAATGGATGAATAGAAAATCACTTCAAAGTGACAGAAATGTTTGTTCTTTGAATTTGGACTGGTAACCATCGCAAATAAAAAGCGCGATCAACTTTGAAAAACTCGAAATGAAATTCATCCAGAATCATTCCTATAGATGAATTGAACCTATCCCTATGTCATTGAAATTTTTGATCTACGAATTTGGACTGGTAACCATCACGATTAATAACGCGATAAAATTTGACAAACTCTCAATGGAATTGATCCAGAATCATTCTTATAGATGAATTGAACCTATCTCTAAGGCATTGAAATGTTTCATCTACGAAATTGGACTGGTAACCATCGTTATTGAAAAAAAATGTCAAGAAATTTGTTATTGAAAACAATCTATCCATCGCCAACGACATCCCGTATTCCCAAGCGGTCACCCTTCCAAGTACTAACGGAACTCGACGTAACTTAACTTCTGGGAGCTGACGAGACCAGGTGCGTTCTACGTGATATGGCCGTTGACATTCAAAAATGAAAATTTACCCTCCCAGTCCCAATGGATGAATAGAAAATCACTTCAAAGTGACAGAAATGTTTGTTCTTTGAATTTGGACTGGTAACCATCGCAAATAAAAAGCGCGATCAACTTTGAAAAACTCGCAATGAAATTCATCCAGAATCATTCCTATAGATGAATTGAACCTATCCCTATGTCATTGAAATTTTTGATCTACGAATTTGGACTGGTAACCATCACGATTAAAAAACGCGATAAAATTTGACAAACTCTCAATGGAATTGATCCAGAATCATTCTTATAGATGCATTGAACCTATCTCTAAGGCATTGAAATGTTTCATCTACGAAATTTGACTGGTAACCATCGTTATTGAAAAAAAATTTCAAGAAATTTGTTATTGAAAACAAACTATCCATCGCCAACGACATCCCGTATTCCCAAGCGGTCACCCTTCCAAGTACTAACGGGACTCGACGTAACTTAACTTCTGGGAGCTGACGAGACCAGGTGCGTTCTACGTGATATGGCCGTTGACATTCAAAAATGAAAATTTACCCTCCCAGTCCCAATGGATGAATAGAAAATCACTTCAAAGTGACAGAAATGTTTGTTCTTTGAATTTGGACTGGTAACCATCGCAAATAAAAAGCGCGATCAACTTTGAAAAACTCGCAATGAAATTCATCCAGAATCATTCCTATAGATGAATTGAACCTATCCCTATGTCATTGAAATTTTTTATCTACGAATTTGGACTGGTAACCATCACGATTAAAAAACGCGATAAAATTTGACAAACTCTCAATGGAATTGATCCAGAATCATTCTTATAGATGCATTGAACCTATCTCTAAGGCATTGAAATGTTTCATCTACGAAATTTGACTGGTAACCATCGTTATTGAAAAAAAATTTCAAGAAATTTGTTATTGAAAGCAAACTATCCATCGCCAACGACATCCCGTATTCCCAAGCGGTCACCCTTCCAAGTACTAACGGGACTCGACGTAACTTAACTTCTGGGAGCTGACGAGACCAGGTGCGTTCTACGTGATATGGCCGTTGACATTCAAAAATGAAAATTTACCCTCCCAGTCCCAATGGATGAATAGAAAATCACTTCAAAGTGACAGAAATGTTTGTTCTTTGAATTTGGACTGGTAACCATCGCAAATAAAAAGCGCGATCAACTTTGAAAAACTCGCAATGAAATTCATCCAGAATCATTCCTATAGATGAATTGAACCTATCCCTATGTCATTGACATTTTTTATCTACGAATTTGGACTGGTAACCATCACGATTAATAACGCGATAAAATTTGACAAACTCTCAATGGAATTGATCCAGAATCATTCTTATAGATGAATTGAACCTATCCCTATGTCATTGAAATTTTTGATCTACGAATTTGGACTGGTAACCATCACGATTAATAACGCGATAAAATTTGACAAACTCTCAATGGAATTGATCCAGAATCATTCTTATAGATGAATTGAACCTATCTCTAAGGCATTGAAATGTTTCATCTACGAAATTGGACTGGTAACCATCGTTATTGAAAAAAAATGTCAAGAAATTTGTTATTGAAAACAATCTATCCATCGCCAACGACATCCCGTATTCCCAAGCGGTCACCCTTCCAAGTACTAACGGAACTCGACGTAACTTAACTTCTGGGAGCTGACGAGACCAGGTGCGTTCTACGTGATATGGCCGTTGACATTCAAAAATGAAAATTTACCCTCCCAGTCCCAATGGATGAATAGAAAATCACTTCAAAGTGACAGAAATGTTTGTTCTTTGAATTTGGACTGGTAACCATCGCAAATAAAAAGCGCGATCAACTTTGAAAAACTCGCAATGAAATTCATCCAGAATCATTCCTATAGATGAATTGAACCTATCCCTATGTCATTGAAATTTTTGATCTACGAATTTGGACTGGTAACCATCACGATTAAAAAACGCGATAAAATTTGACAAACTCTCAATGGAATTGATCCAGAATCATTCTTATAGATGCATTGAACCTATCTCTAAGGCATTGAAATGTTTCATCTACGAAATTTGACTGGTAACCATCGTTATTGAAAAAAAATTTCAAGAAATTTGTTATTGAAAACAAACTATCCATCGCCAACGACATCCCGTATTCCCAAGCGGTCACCCTTCCAAGTACTAACGGGACTCGACGTAACTTAACTTCTGGGAGCTGACGAGACCAGGTGCGTTCTACGTGATATGGCCGTTGACATTCAAAAATGAAAATTTACCCTCCCAGTCCCAATGGATGAATAGAAAATCACTTCAAAGTGACAGAAATGTTTGTTCTTTGAATTTGGACTGGTAACCATCGCAAATAAAAAGCGCGATCAACTTTGAAAAACTCGAAATGAAATTCATCCAGAATCATTCCTATAGATGAATTGAACCTATCCCTATGTCATTGAAATTTTTGATCTACGAATTTGGACTGGTAACCATCACGATTAATAACGCGATAAAATTTGACAAACTCTCAATGGAATTGATCCAGAATCATTCTTATAGATGAATTGAACCTATCTCTAAGGCATTGAAATGTTTCATCTACGAAATTGGACTGGTAACCATCGTTATTGAAAAAAAATGTCAAGAAATTTGTTATTGAAAACAATCTATCCATCGCCAACGACATCCCGTATTCCCAAGCGGTCACCCTTCCAAGTACTAACGGAACTCGACGTAACTTAACTTCTGGGAGCTGACGAGACCAGGTGCGTTCTACGTGATATGGCCGTTGACATTCAAAAATGAAAATTTACCCTCCCAGTCCCAATGGATGAATAGAAAATCACTTCAAAGTGACAGAAATGTTTGTTCTTTGAATTTGGACTGGTAACCATCGCAAATAAAAAGCGCGATCAACTTTGAAAAACTCGCAATGAAATTCATCCAGAATCATTCCTATAGATGAATTGAACCTATCCCTATGTCATTGAAATTTTTGATCTACGAATTTGGACTGGTAACCATCACGATTAAAAAACGCGATAAAATTTGACAAACTCTCAATGGAATTGATCCAGAATCATTCTTATAGATGCATTGAACCTATCTCTAAGGCATTGAAATGTTTCATCTACGAAATTTGACTGGTAACCATCGTTATTGAAAAAAAATTTCAAGAAATTTGTTATTGAAAACAAACTATCCATCGCCAACGACATCCCGTATTCCCAAGCGGTCACCCTTCCAAGTACTAACGGGACTCGACGTAACTTAACTTCTGGGAGCTGACGAGACCAGGTGCGTTCTACGTGATATGGCCGTTGACATTCAAAAATGAAAATTTACCCTCCCAGTCCCAATGGATGAATAGAAAATCACTTCAAAGTGACAGAAATGTTTGTTCTTTGAATTTGGACTGGTAACCATCGCAAATAAAAAGCGCGATCAACTTTGAAAAACTCGCAATGAAATTCATCCAGAATCATTCCTATAGATGAATTGAACCTATCCCTATGTCATTGACATTTTTGATCTACGAATTTGGACTGGTAACCATCACGATTAAAAAACGCGATAAAATTTGACAAACTCTCAATGGAATTGATCCAGAATCATTCTTATAGATGCATTGAACCTATCTCTAAGGCATTGAAATGTTTCATCTACGAAATTGGACTGGTAACCATCGTGATTGAAAAAAAATGTCAAGAAATTTGTTATTGAAAACAAACTATCCATCGCCAACGACATCCCGTATTCCCAAGCGGTCACCCTTCCAAGTACTAACGGAACTCGACGTAACTTAACTTCTGGGAGCTGACGAGACCAGGTGCGTTCTACGTGATATGGCCGTTGACATTCAAAAATGAAAATTTACCCTCCCAGTCCCAATGGATGAATAGAAAATCACTTCAAAGTGACAGAAATGTTTGTTCTTTGAATTTGGACTGGTAACCATCGCAAATAAAAAGCGCGATCAACTTTGAAAAACTCGCAATGAAATTCATCCAGAATCATTCCTATAGATGAATTGAACCTATCCCTATGTCATTGAAATTTTTTATCTACGAATTTGGACTGGTAACCATCACGATTAAAAAACGCGATAAAATTTGACAAACTCTCAATGGAATTGATCCAGAATCATTCTTATAGATGCATTGAACCTATCTCTAAGGCATTGAAATGTTTCATCTACGAAATTTGACTGGTAACCATCGTTATTGAAAAAAAATTTCAAGAAATTTGTTATTGAAAACAAACTATCTATCGCCAACGACATCCCGTATTCCCAAGCGGTCACCCTTCCAAGTACTAACGGGACTCGACGTAACTTAACTTCTGGGAGCTGACGAGACCAGGTGCGTTCTACGTGATATGGCCGTTGACATTCAAAAATGAAAATTTACCCTCCCAGTCCCAATGGATGAATAGAAAATCACTTCAAAGTGACAGAAATGTTTGTTCATTGAATTTGGACTGGTAACCATCGCGAATAAAAAGCGCGATCAACTTTGAAAAACTCGCAATGAAATTCATCCAGAATCATTCCTATAGATGAATTGAACCTATCCCTATGTCATTGAAATTTTTGATCTACGAATTTGGACTGGTAACCATCACGATTAATAACGCGATAAAATTTGACAAACTCTCAATGGAATTGATCCAGAATCATTCTTATAGATGAATTGAACCTATCTCTAAGGCATTGAAATGTTTCATCTACGAAATTGGACTGGTAACCATCGTTATTGAAAAAAAATTTCAAGAAATTTTTTATTGAAAACAAACTATTCATCGCCAACGACATCCCGTATTCCCAAGCGGTCACCCTTCCAAGTACTAACGGGACTCGACGTAACTTAACTTCTGGGAGCTGACGAGACCAGGTGCGTTCTACGTGATATGGCCGTTGACATTCAAAAATGAAAATTTACCCTCCCAGTCCCAATGGATGAATAGAAAATCACTTCAAAGTGACAGAAATGTTTGTTCATTGAATTTGGACTGGTAACCATCGCGAATAAAAAGCGCGATCAACTTTGAAAAACTCGCAATGAAATTCATCCAGAATCATTCCTATAGATGAATTGAACCTATCCCTATGTCATTGAAATTTTTGATCTACGAATTTGGACTGGTAACCATCACGATTAATAACGCGATAAAATTTGACAAACTCTCAATGGAATTGATCCAGAATCATTCTTATAGATGAATTGAACCTATCTCTAAGGCATTGAAATGTTTCATCTACGAAATTGGACTGGTAACCATCGTGATTGAAAAAAAATGTCAAGAAATTTGTTATTGAAAACAAACTATTCATCGCCAACGACATCCCGTATTCCCAAGCGGTCACCCTTCCAAGTACTAACGGAACTCGACGTAACTTAACTTCTGGGAGCTGACGAGACCAGGTGCGTTCTACGTGATATGGCCGTTGACATTCAAAAATGAAAATTTACCCTCCCAGTCCCAATGGATGAATAGAAAATCACTTCAAAGTGACAGAAATGTTTGTTCTTTGAATTTGGACTGGTAACCATCGCAAATAAAAAGCGCGATCAACTTTGAAAAACTCGCAATGAAATTCATCCAGAATCATTCCTATAGATGAATTGAACCTATCCCTATGTCATTGAAATTTTTTATCTACGAATTTGGACTGGTAACCATCACGATTAAAAAACGCGATAAAATTTGACAAACTCTCAATGGAATTGATCCAGAATCATTCTTATAGATGCATTGAACCTATCTCTATGTCATTGAAATGTTTCATCTACGAAATTTGACTGGTAACCATCGTGATTGAAAAAAAATGTCAAGAAATTTGTTATTGAAAACAAACTATCCATCGCCAACGACATCCCGTATTCCCAAGCGGTCACCCTTCCAAGTACTAACGGAACTCGACGTAACTTAACTTCTGGGAGCTGACGAGACCAGGTGCGTTCTACGTGATATGGCCGTTGACATTCAAAAATGAAAATTTACCCTCCCAGTCCCAATGGATGAATAGAAAATCACTTCAAAGTGACAGAAATGTTTGTTCTTTGAATTTGGACTGGTAACCATCGCAAATAAAAAGCGCGATCAACTTTGAAAAACTCGCAATGAAATTCATCCAGAATCATTCCTATAGATGAATTGAACCTATCCCTATGTCATTGAAATTTTTTATCTACGAATTTGGACTGGTAACCATCACGATTAAAAAACGCGATAAAATTTGACAAACTCTCAATGGAATTGATCCAGAATCATTCTTATAGATGCATTGAACCTATCTCTAAGGCATTGAAATGTTTCATCTACGAAATTTGACTGGTAACCATCGTTATTGAAAAAAAATTTCAAGAAATTTGTTATTGAAAACAAACTATCCATCGCCAACGACATCCCGTATTCCCAAGCGGTCACCCTTCCAAGTACTAACGGGACTCGACGTAACTTAACTTCTGGGAGCTGACGAGACCAGGTGCGTTCTACGTGATATGGCCGTTGACATTCAAAAATGAAAATTTACCCTCCCAGTCCCAATGGATGAATAGAAAATCACTTCAAAGTGACAGAAATGTTTGTTCATTGAATTTGGACTGGTAACCATCGCGAATAAAAAGCGCGATCAACTTTGAAAAACTCGCAATGAAATTCATCCAGAATCATTCCTATAGATGAATTGAACCTATCCCTATGTCATTGAAATTTTTGATCTACGAATTTGGACTGGTAACCATCACGATTAATAACGCGATAAAATTTGACAAACTCTCAATGGAATTGATCCAGAATCATTCTTATAGATGAATTGAACCTATCTCTAAGGCATTGAAATGTTTCATCTACGAAATTGGACTGGTAACCATCGTTATTGAAAAAAAATTTCAAGAAATTTTTTATTGAAAACAAACTATTCATCGCCAACGACATCCCGTATTCCCAAGCGGTCACCCTTCCAAGTACTAACGGGACTCGACGTAACTTAACTTCTGGGAGCTGACGAGACCAGGTGCGTTCTACGTGATATGGCCGTTGACATTCAAAAATGAAAATTTACCCTCCCAGTCCCAATGGATGAATAGAAAATCACTTCAAAGTGACAGAAATGTTTGTTCATTGAATTTGGACTGGTAACCATCGCGAATAAAAAGCGCGATCAACTTTGAAAAACTCGCAATGAAATTCATCCAGAATCATTCCTATAGATGAATTGAACCTATCCCTATGTCATTGAAATTTTTGATCTACGAATTTGGACTGGTAACCATCACGATTAATAACGCGATAAAATTTGACAAACTCTCAATGGAATTGATCCAGAATCATTCTTATAGATGAATTGAACCTATCTCTAAGGCATTGAAATGTTTCATCTACGAAATTGGACTGGTAACCATCGTGATTGAAAAAAAATGTCAAGAAATTTGTTATTGAAAACAAACTATCCATCGCCAACGACATCCCGTATTCCCAAGCGGTCACCCTTCCAAGTACTAACGGAACTCGACGTAACTTAACTTCTGGGAGCTGACGAGACCAGGTGCGTTCTACGTGATATGGCCGTTGACATTCAAAAATGAAAATTTACCCTCCCAGTCCCAATGGATGAATAGAAAATCACTTCAAAGTGACAGAAATGTTTGTTCTTTGAATTTGGACTGGTAACCATCGCAAATAAAAAGCGCGATCAACTTTGAAAAACTCGCAATGAAATTCATCCAGAATCATTCCTATAGATGAATTGAACCTATCCCTATGTCATTGAAATTTTTTATCTACGAATTTGGACTGGTAACCATCACGATTAAAAAACGCGATAAAATTTGACAAACTCTCAATGGAATTGATCCAGAATCATTCTTATAGATGCATTGAACCTATCTCTATGTCATTGAAATGTTTCATCTACGAAATTTGACTGGTAACCATCGTGATTGAAAAAAAATGTCAAGAAATTTGTTATTGAAAACAAACTATCCATCGCCAACGACATCCCGTATTCCCAAGCGGTCACCCTTCCAAGTACTAACGGAACTCGACGTAACTTAACTTCTGGGAGCTGACGAGACCAGGTGCGTTCTACGTGATATGGCCGTTGACATTCAAAAATGAAAATTTACCCTCCCAGTCCCAATGGATGAATAGAAAATCACTTCAAAGTGACAGAAATGTTTGTTCTTTGAATTTGGACTGGTAACCATCGCAAATAAAAAGCGCGATCAACTTTGAAAAACTCGCAATGAAATTCATCCAGAATCATTCCTATAGATGAATTGAACCTATCCCTATGTCATTGAAATTTTTTATCTACGAATTTGGACTGGTAACCATCACGATTAAAAAACGCGATAAAATTTGACAAACTCTCAATGGAATTGATCCAGAATCATTCTTATAGATGCATTGAACCTATCTCTAAGGCATTGAAATGTTTCATCTACGAAATTTGACTGGTAACCATCGTTATTGAAAAAAAATTTCAAGAAATTTGTTATTGAAAACAAACTATCCATCGCCAACGACATCCCGTATTCCCAAGCGGTCACCCTTCCAAGTACTAACGGGACTCGACGTAACTTAACTTCTGGGAGCTGACGAGACCAGGTGCGTTCTACGTGATATGGCCGTTGACATTCAAAAATGAAAATTTACCCTCCCAGTCCCAATGGATGAATAGAAAATCACTTCAAAGTGACAGAAATGTTTGTTCATTGAATTTGGACTGGTAACCATCGCGAATAAAAAGCGCGATCAACTTTGAAAAACTCGCAATGAAATTCATCCAGAATCATTCCTATAGATGAATTGAACCTATCCCTATGTCATTGAAATTTTTGATCTACGAATTTGGACTGGTAACCATCACGATTAATAACGCGATAAAATTTGACAAACTCTCAATGGAATTGATCCAGAATCATTCTTATAGATGAATTGAACCTATCTCTAAGGCATTGAAATGTTTCATCTACGAAATTGGACTGGTAACCATCGTTATTGAAAAAAAATTTCAAGAAATTTTTTATTGAAAACAAACTATTCATCGCCAACGACATCCCGTATTCCCAAGCGGTCACCCTTCCAAGTACTAACGGGACTCGACGTAACTTAACTTCTGGGAGCTGACGAGACCAGGTGCGTTCTACGTGATATGGCCGTTGACATTCAAAAATGAAAATTTACCCTCCCAGTCCCAATGGATGAATAGAAAATCACTTCAAAGTGACAGAAATGTTTGTTCATTGAATTTTGACTGGTAACCATCGCGAATAAAAAGCGCGATCAACTTTGAAAAACTCGCAATGAAATTCATCCAGAATCATTCCTATAGATGAATTGAACCTATCCCTATGTCATTGAAATTTTTGATCTACGAATTTGGACTGGTAACCATCACGATTAATAACGCGATAAAATTTGACAAACTCTCAATGGAATTGATCCAGAATCATTCTTATAGATGAATTGAACCTATCTCTAAGGCATTGAAATGTTTCATCTACGAAATTGGACTGGTAACCATCGTGATTGAAAAAAAATGTCAAGAAATTTGTTATTGAAAACAAACTATCCATCGCCAACGACATCCCGTATTCCCAAGCGGTCACCCTTCCAAGTACTAACGGGACTCGACGTAACTTAACTTCTGGGAGCTGACGAGACCAGGTGCGTTCTACGTGATATGGCCGTTGACATTCAAAAATGAAAATTTACCCTCCCAGTCCCAATGGATGAATAGAAAATCACTTCAAAGTGACAGAAATGTTTGTTCATTGAATTTGGACTGGTAACCATCGCGAATAAAAAGCGCGATCAACTTTGAAAAACTCGCAATGAAATTCATCCAGAATCATTCCTATAGATGAATTGAACCTATCCCTATGTCATTGAAATTTTTGATCTACGAATTTGGACTGGTAACCATCACGATTAATAACGCGATAAAATTTGACAAACTCTCAATGGAATTGATCCAGAATCATTCTTATAGATGAATTGAACCTATCTCTAAGGCATTGAAATGTTTCATCTACGAAATTGGACTGGTAACCATCGTGATTGAAAAAAAATGTCAAGAAATTTGTTATTGAAAACAAACTATCCATCGCCAACGACATCCCGTATTCCCAAGCGGTCACCCTTCCAAGTACTAACGGAACTCGACGTAACTTAACTTCTGGGAGCTGACGAGACCAGGTGCGTTCTACGTGATATGGCCGTTGACATTCGAAAATGAAAATTTACCCTCCAAGTCCCAATGGATGAATAGAAAATCACTTCAAAGTGACAGAAATGTTTGTTCTTTGAATTTGGACTGGTAACCATCGCAAATAAAAAGCGCGATCAACTTTGAAAAACTCGCAATGAAATTCATCCAGAATCATTCCTATAGATGAATTGAACCTATCCCTATGTCATTGAAATTTTTGATCTACGAATTTGGACTGGTAACCATCACGATTAATAACGCGATAAAATTTGACAAACTCTCAATGGAATTGATCCAGAATCATTCTTATAGATGCATTGAACCTATCTCTAAGGCATTGAAATGTTTCATCTACGAAATTTGACTGGTAACCATCGTTATTGAAAAAAAATTTCAAGAAATTTGTTATTGAAAACAAACTATCCATCGCCAACGACATCCCGTATTCCCAAGCGGTCACCCTTCCAAGTACTAACGGGACTCGACGTAACTTAACTTCTGGGAGCTGACGAGACCAGGTGCGTTCTACGTGATATGGCCGTTGACATTCAAAAATGAAAATTTACCCTCCCAGTCCCAATGGATGAATAGAAAATCACTTCAAAGTGACAGAAATGTTTGTTCATTGAATTTGGACTGGTAACCATCGCGAATAAAAAGCGCGATCAACTTTGAAAAACTCGCAATGAAATTCATCCATTCAATCGTCTGGTCGCGCCGTACTGGCTGCACCTGTCTAGGCATTGTGTCGAATTACATGTGTTTTTTTCGGAGTATTTTGTGTTTATTTGGTTCTGTCTTTGTCTTGGCTTGGGTCTAAATGTGGTGTGACAACATTGATGGATTTCTGTTCTGACTGGTTGCGTATTTGCCGACTTTTCTACAATCTTTGTGTCGTGTGTATTTGCAATCTGTCACACGACGTGCAGCCATTGATGCCCGCGGCGCTATTGCGTAGCGAGCTTGTTGATCTGTGCTCATCCCCCCTTTCCAGCCTGCGGCTGCCCGCGGATGCCTATTGTGTCATCAGTAGTCTCGGCATTGCCTCTAGGCGAACTCACAGAGGCTGTAGGAGTGGAAAGTCTGCACGGAGAGCGAGAGCAGCCAAGAGATTTCTTCCCGTTGGGTTAATCAATGCAAACTCGGCTAATAACAAAGTGCCTCTCATCGCTCACTTCATCCAATCTAATAATCTCGATATCCTTGTCATCACGGAAACGAAGTTTTCGGTGGCGGACGGTCCTGACGATGCTCGTGCTTTATGCCCAGAGGGTTTCTCAATAGTTCAAGTGTCTCGTGATAGTGTTAATCGTGGCGGTGGCGTTGCGGTGCTCTATCGTGATTCTATTGTGGCTACCGACAAACACCAATGCGTACCACAAAGTCACCCTACTACGTTTGAGTATATGTCGCTGGCACTGACAGTCAACTCTGTTGTTGTTCGTCTAGTGGTTGTTTATCGCCCACCAAAGTCGAGTTTGCCATGTTTCATACAAGAATTTGCCGAGTACCTTGAACTTTTGTCTGCGTCGACGGGGAAACTACTGATAATGGGCGATTTTAACATTCATGTCGATCGGCCTGATTCGCCGGCGGTAGCTAAGTTTTTATCAACGCTGGTGAGTTTTGGTCTGACTCAGCATATTGTTGATGCCACACACATTGATGGTCATACTTTGGATCTAGTGATCACTCGGTCGTCCGATGATTTTATCTATGATTCTTTTGTGTCTGACTTAATCAGTGATCATTTCGCCGTCATTTCTGTGGTGAGAGCTCATAAACCGCTCTTATTGAAGAAAAAAATCTCGTATCGGTGTTTTTCTGTGGTTGACGCTGATGAACTGGCGAGTGATATTTCTCGGTCTCCTCTTGTTTGCAATCCTGCATCGACAATCGACGGGCTTCTTCTGCAGTATAATGCTGCAGTGACTGCTGGTCTCGATAGGCTTGCCCCTATGAAGACTAAGATGTGTATTGTACGACCATCCAGTCCGTGGTTTAGTGGTGAAATCTCTGCCGCAAGGCGTCGGTGTCGGAAGCTGGAACGGGTTTGGCGAAGACGGCGATTGACGATCGATAAAGACATCCTCCTCCACCATATTCGTCAATTGAGAAAATTGATGAACGACACGAAGGCCTCGTTCTTCAAATCGAAGATTGATGAAATGGGTAACGACAGGCGTGGCTTATTCCAGCTGCTGGACCGATGTCTATCGAGAGACAAAGTGTCGAAGCTTCCCGTGCATGCTGATCCGGCCACCCTGACTGACCGGTTTGGACGATACTTCGATGAGAAAATTGTCAACATTTGTGCAAACTTGGATGCCAAGAATGCCCCTTCAGCCGACTCGTCTTCATCCGCCCCGAATTCTTTCTTATCCGTGTTTGAGCTGGTTTTACCCGCCGAGATTTGTGAAATTGTTGACAAATGTCCGGCCAAGTCTTCCTTTGTCGATCCCGTTCCCACCAATATTCTGAAGAAGATTATTCATGTTCTTGCTAAACCTTTTGCTAGCCTTATCAATCTCTCATTGTCTAGTGGTGTCTTCCCTGACTCTATGAAACTTGCCTCGATTACTCCACTGCTGAAGAAAGCTTCTTTGAACCCGGAGGAGCTTTCTAATTTTCGCCCTGTTTCTGGTCTCTCATTTTTGTCTAAACTTCTTGAGCGAGTTGTGCTCAGAAGGTTAACATCTCATATGTTATCGCTCGACTTGATGGTGCCAGTTCAATCGGCATATCGGGCTAACCACTCAACTGAGACAGCTCTACTGCGAGTTATGAACGATCTTCTGCTGGCGGTCGACGAAGGGGATGGTGCAGCATTGGTGCTTTTGGATTTAAGTGCGGCGTTCGACACCATCGATCATTCTGTGCTACTGAGCTGCTTAGAGTGCCGTTTTGGGCTCAATGGTGTGGTTCTTGACTGGTTTCGCTCTTACCTCTCTAATCGGAAGCAGTCAGTCCGCATCAGTGGGAAGTCTTCAACACCATCGCCTTTACTATTCGGCGTCCCACAAGGATCAGTTCTTGGCCCAGTTTTATTCACTATGTATCTCAGCCCACTTGATGACATTGTCTCCCTGTTTGAGGTGCTGCGCCATTACTTTGCGGATGACACCCAACTTTACAAAAGATTTCGGATCTTGGCCGACGGTTCTGCTCAGCGTGCCGCTTTTTCCTGCCTGTCTGACTGTGTTAAGTCCACAAATTCATGGATGGTTAAAAACAAACTCCAGCTGAACGCCGGTAAGACTGACGTACTGATTGCTTCCTCTGCCCGCTCCAGAAAATTCAAACCGGTATCGTCGCCCCTGGACATCTGTGATGAGCCGATCACTCCCTCTCCGTTTGTGAAAAACTTGGGCGTGATTGTCGACTCCCATTTAAACATGGAGCGCCAGGTCAACACTGCTTGCCGAAATGCGTACTATTATCTTCGTCGCATTTCGCGCATTCGAAAATTTCTGGATGCAGCCGCCTGTAACCAGCTTGTTTGTGCCCTCGTCATTCCGCATCTTGACTACGGAAACTCCCTCTTCTATGGCCTTCCGGATTACCTTCTTGACAAACTACAACTAGTGCAGAATGCTGCTGTCCGTCTGGTAACTCAGACTAAGAAGTGTGAGCACATTACGTGCAAGCGGAAAAGTCTTCATTGGCTGCCTATTCGTCAGCGTGTGATGTACAAAATTGCTGTCTTGGCCTATCAATGTGTTAATGGTATTGCCCCATCGTATCTATGTAAACTTGTATCCCCAAGGTCTGTTAATCGTCGCCTCAGGAATTATAGTGAGATCTCACGTGATTTGGGGGTTCCGGTGAAGCTACCGGGGGCGTACGGGTCTCGTAGTTTCACTTATGCAGCGCCCCAGATTTGGAACAGCCTCCCCATCGACCTAAAAATGTCTCCCTCCATCGAGAACTTCCGAGCCGGCCTGAAGACCCATCTATTTAAACTCGCTTACCCCGACTGATGATTGTAATCCCTGCCCTTGATCAGCGCTTTTGAGCATAATTGATTGGAAAAAGCGCTTTATAAATACAAACTATTATTATTATTATTATTATCCAGAATCATTCCTATAGATGAATTGAACCTATCCCTATGTCATTGAAATTTTTGATCCATCACAACCATCGTAACCATCGTGATTGAAAAAAAATGTCAAGAAATTTGTTATTGAAAACAAACTATCCATCGCCAACGACATCCCGTATTCCCAAGTGGTCACCCTTCCAAGTACTAACGGGACTCGACGTAACTTAACTTCTGGGAGCTGACGAGACCAGGTGCGTTCTACGTGATATGGCCGTTGACATTCAAAAATGAAAATTTACCCTCCCAGTCCCAATGGATGAATAGAAAATCACTTCAAAGTGACAGAAATGTTTGTTCATTGAATTTTGACTGGTAACCATCGCGAATAAAAAGCGCGATCAACTTTGAAAAACTCGCAATGAAATTCATCCAGAATCATTCCTATAGATGAATTGAACCTATCCCTATGTCATTGAAATTTTTGATCTACGAATTTGGACTGGTAACCATCACGATTAATAACGCGATAAAATTTGACAAACTCTCAATGGAATTGATCCAGAATCATTCTTATAGATGAATTGAACCTATCTCTAAGGCATTGAAATGTTTCATCTACGAAATTGGACTGGTAACCATCGTGATTGAAAAAAAATGTCAAGAAATTTGTTATTGAAAACAAACTATCCATCGCCAACGACATCCCGTATTCCCAAGCGGTCACCCTTCCAAGTACTAACGGAACTCGACGTAACTTAACTTCTGGGAGCTGACGAGACCAGGTGCGTTCTACGTGATATGGCCGTTGACATTCAAAAATGAAAATTTACCCTCCCAGTCCCAATGGATGAATAGAAAATCACTTCAAAGTGACAGAAATGTTTGTTCATTGAATTTGGACTGGTAACCATCGCGAATAAAAAGCGCGATCAACTTTGAAAAACTCGCAATGAAATTCATCCAGAATCATTCCTATAGATGAATTGAACCTATCCCTATGTCATTGAAATTTTTGATCTACGAATTTGGAATGGTAACCATCACGATTAATAACGCGATAAAATTTGACAAACTCTCAATGGAATTGATCCAGAATCATTCTTATAGATGAATTGAACCTATCTCTAAGGCATTGAAATGTTTCATCTACGAAATTGGACTGGTAACCATCGTGATTGAAAAAAAATGTCAAGAAATTTGTTATTGAAAACAAACTATCCATCGCCAACGACATCCCGTATTCCGAAGCGGTCACCCTTCCAAGTACTAACGGAACTCGACGTAACTTAACTTCTGGGAGCTGACGAGACCAGGTGCGTTCTACGTGATATGGCCGTTGACATTCAAAAATGAAAATTTACCCTCCCAGTCCCAATGGATGAATAGAAAATCACTTCAAAGTGACAGAAATGTTTGTTCTTTGAATTTGGACTGGTAACCATCGCAAATAAAAAGCGCGATCAACTTTGAAAAACTCGCAATGAAATTCATCCAGAATCATTCCTATAGATGAATTGAACCTATCCCTATGTCATTGAAATTTTTGATCTACGAATTTGGACTGGTAACCATCACGATTAAAAAACGCGATAAAATTTGACAAACTCTCAATGGAATTGATCCAGAATCATTCTTATAGATGAATTGAACCTATCTCTAAGGCATTGAAATGTTTCATCTACGAAATTGGACTGGTAACCATCGTGATTGAAAAAAAATGTCAAGAAATTTGTTATTGAAAACAAACTATCCATCGCCAACGACATCCCGTATTCCCAAGCGGTCACCCTTCCAAGTACTAACGGAACTCGACGTAACTTAACTTCTGGGAGCTGACGAGACCAGGTGCGTTCTACGTGATATGGCCGTTGACATTCAAAAATGAAAATTTACCCTCCCAGTCCCAATGGATGAATAGAAAATCACTTCAAAGTGACAGAAATGTTTGTTCATTGAATTTGGACTGGTAACCATCGCGAATAAAAAGCGCGATCAACTTTGAAAAACTCGCAATGAAATTCATCCAGAATCATTCCTATAGATGAATTGAACCTATCCCTATGTCATTGAAATTTTTGATCTACGAATTTGGACTGGTAACCATCACGATTAAAAAACGCGATAAAATTTGACAAACTCTCAATGGAATTGATCCAGAATCATTCTTATAGATGAATTGAACCTATCTCTAAGGCATTGAAATGTTTCATCTACGAAATTGGACTGGTAACCATCGTGATTGAAAAAAAATGTCAAGAAATTTGTTATTGAAAACAAACTATCCATCGCCAACGACATCCCGTATTCCCAAGCGGTCACCCTTCCAAGTACTAACGGAACTCGACGTAACTTAACTTCTGGGAGCTGACGAGACCAGGTGCGTTCTACGTGATATGGCCGTTGACATTCAAAAATGAAAATTTACCCTCCCAGTCCCAATGGATGAATAGAAAATCACTTCAAAGTGACAGAAATGTTTGTTCATTGAATTTTGACTGGTAACCATCGCGAATAAAAAGCGCGATCAACTTTGAAAAACTCGCAATGAAATTCATCCAGAATCATTCCTATAGATGAATTGAACCTATCCCTATGTCATTGAAATTTTTGATCTACGAATTTGGACTGGTAACCATCACGATTAAAAAACGCGATAAAATTTGACAAACTCTCAATGGAATTGATCCAGAATCATTCTTATAGATGAATTGAACCTATCTCTAAGGCATTGAAATGTTTCATCTACGAAATTGGACTGGTAACCATCGTGATTGAAAAAAAATGTCAAGAAATTTGTTATTGAAAACAAACTATCCATCGCCAACGACATCCCGTATTCCCAAGCGGTCACCCTTCCAAGTACTAACGGAACTCGACGTAACTTAACTTCTGGGAGCTGACGAGACCAGGTGCGTTCTACGTGATATGGCCGTTGACATTCAAAAATGAAAATTTACCCTCCCATTCCCAATGGATGAATAGAAAATCACTTCAAAGTGACAGAAATGTTTGTTCATTGAATTTTGACTGGTAACCATCGCGAATAAAAAGCGCGATCAACTTTGAAAAACTCGCAATGAAATTCATCCAGAATCATTCCTATAGATGAATTGAACCTATCCCTATGTCATTGAAATTTTTGATCTACGAATTTGGACTGGTAACCATCACGATTAAAAAACGCGATAAAATTTGACAAACTCTCAATGGAATTGATCCAGAATCATTCTTATAGATGAATTGAACCTATCTCTAAGGCATTGAAATGTTTCATCTACGAAATTGGACTGGTAACCATCGTTATTGAAAAAAAAATTCAAGAAATTTTTTATTATCTACGTCATCTACGAAATTTGACTGGTAACCATCGTTATTGAAAAAAAATTTCAAGAAATTTGTTATTGAAAACAAACTATCCATCGCCAACGACATCCCGTATTCCCAAGCGGTCACCCTTCCAAGTACTAACGGGACTCGACGTAACTTAACTTCTGGGAGCTGACGAGACCAGGTGCGTTCTACGTGATATGGCCGTTGACATTCAAAAATGAAAATTTACCCTCCCAATCCCAATGGATGAATAGAAAATCACTTCAAAGTGACAGAAATGTTTGTTCATTGAATTTTGACTGGTAACCATCGCGAATAAAAAGCGCGATCAACTTTGAAAAACTCGCAATGAAATTCATCCAGAATCATTCCTATAGATGAATTGAACCTATCCCTATGTCATTGAAATTTTTGATCTACGAATTTGGACTGGTAACCATCACGATTAATAACGCGATAAAATTTGACAAACTCTCAATGGAATTGATCCAGAATCATTCTTATAGATGAATTGAACCTATCTCTAAGGCATTGAAATGTTTCATCTACGAAATTGGACTGGTAACCATCGTGATTGAAAAAAAAATTCAAGAAATTTTTTATTGAAAACAAACTATTCATCGCCAACGACATCCCGTATTCCCAAGCGGTCACCCTTCCAAGTACTAACGGAACTCGACGTAACTTAACTTCTGGGAGCTGACGAGACCAGGTGCGTTCTACGTGATATGGCCGTTGACATTCAAAAATGAAAATTTACCCTCCCAGTCCCAATGGATGAATAGAAAATCACTTCAAAGTGACAGAAATGTTTGTTCTTTGAATTTGGACTGGTAACCATCGCAAATAAAAAGCGCGATCAACTTTGAAAAACTCGCAATGAAATTCATCCAGAATCATTCCTATAGATGAATTGAACCTATCCCTATGTCATTGAAATTTTTGATCTACGAATTTGGACTGGTAACCATCACGATTAAAAAACGCGATAAAATTTGACAAACTCTCAATGGAATTGATCCAGAATCATTCTTATAGATGAATTGAACCTATCTCTAAGGCATTGAAATGTTTCATCTACGAAATTGGACTGGTAACCATCGTTATTGAAAAAAAAATTCAAGAAATTTTTTATTGAAAACAAACTATTCATCGCCAACGACATCCCGTATTCCCAAGCGGTCACCTTTCCAAGTACTAACGGGACTCGACGTAACTTAACTTCTGGGAGCTGACGAGACCAGGTGCGTTCTACGTGATATGGCCGTTGACATTCAAAAATGAAAATTTACCCTCCCAATCCCAATGGATGAATAGAAAATCACTTCAAAGTGACAGAAATGTTTGTTCATTGAATTTTGACTGGTAACCATCGCGAATAAAAAGCGCGATCAACTTTGAAAAACTCGCAATGAAATTCATCCAGAATCATTCCTATAGATGAATTGAACCTATCCCTATGTCATTGAAATTTTTGATCTACGAATTTGGACTGGTAACCATCACGATTAATAACGCGATAAAATTTGACAAACTCTCAATGGAATTGATCCAGAATCATTCTTATAGATGAATTGAACCTATCTCTAAGGCATTGAAATGTTTCATCTACGAAATTGGACTGGTAACCATCGTGATTGAAAAAAAAATTCAAGAAATTTTTTATTGAAAACAAACTATTCATCGCCAACGACATCCCGTATTCCCAAGCGGTCACCCTTCCAAGTACTAACGGAACTCGACGTAACTTAACTTCTGGGAGCTGACGAGACCAGGTGCGTTCTACGTGATATGGCCGTTGACATTCAAAAATGAAAATTTACCCTCCCAGTCCCAATGGATGAATAGAAAATCACTTCAAAGTGACAGAAATGTTTGTTCTTTGAATTTGGACTGGTAACCATCGCAAATAAAAAGCGCGATCAACTTTGAAAAACTCGCAATGAAATTCATCCAGAATCATTCCTATAGATGAATTGAACCTATCCCTATGTCATTGAAATTTTTGATCTACGAATTTGGACTGGTAACCATCACGATTAAAAAACGCGATAAAATTTGACAAACTCTCAATGGAATTGATCCAGAATCATTCTTATAGATGAATTGAACCTATCTCTAAGGCATTGAAATGTTTCATCTACGAAATTGGACTGGTAACCATCGTTATTGAAAAAAAAATTCAAGAAATTTTTTATTGAAAACAAACTATTCATCGCCAACGACATCCCGTATTCCCAAGCGGTCACCTTTCCAAGTACTAACGGGACTCGACGTAACTTAACTTCTGGGAGCTGACGAGACCAGGTGCGTTCTACGTGATATGGCCGTTGACATTCAAAAATGAAAATTTACCCTCCCAGTCCCAATGGATGAATAGAAAATCACTTCAAAGTGACAGAAATGTTTGTTCATTGAATTTGGACTGGTAACCATCGCGAATAAAAAGCGCGATCAACTTTGAAAAACTCGCAATGAAATTCATCCAGAATCATTCCTATAGATGAATTGAACCTATCCCTATGTCATTGAAATTTTTGATCTACGAATTTGGACTGGTAACCATCACGATTAATAACGCGATAAAATTTGACAAACTCTCAATGGAATTGATCCAGAATCATTCTTATAGATGAATTGAACCTATCTCTAAGGCATTGAAATGTTTCATCTACGAAATTGGACTGGTAACCATCGTGATTGAAAAAAAATGTCAAGAAATTTGTTATTGAAAACAAACTATCCATCGCCAACGACATCCCGTATTCCCAAGCGGTCACCCTTCCAAGTACTAACGGAACTCGACGTAACTTAACTTCTGGGAGCTGACGAGACCAGGTGCGTTCTACGTGATATGGCCGTTGACATTCAAAAATGAAAATTTACCCTCCCAATCCCAATGGATGAATAGAAAATCACTTCAAAGTGACAGAAATGTTTGTTCATTGAATTTTGACTGGTAACCATCGCGAATAAAAAGCGCGATCAACTTTGAAAAACTCGCAATGAAATTCATCCAGAATCATTCCTATAGATGAATTGAACCTATCCCTATGTCATTGAAATTTTTGATCTACGAATTTGGACTGGTAACCATCACGATTAAAAAACGCGATAAAATTTGACAAACTCTCAATGGAATTGATCCAGAATCATTCTTATAGATGAATTGAACCTATCTCTAAGGCATTGAAATGTTTCATCTACGAAATTGGACTGGTAACCATCGTGATTGAAAAAAAATGTCAAGAAATTTGTTATTGAAAACAAACTATCCATCGCCAACGACATCCCGTATTCCCAAGCGGTCACCCTTCCAAGTACTAACGGAACTCGACGTAACTTAACTTCTGGGAGCTGACGAGACCAGGTGCGTTCTACGTGATATGGCCGTTGACATTCAAAAATGAAAATTTACCCTCCCAGTCCCAATGGATGAATAGAAAATCACTTCAAAGTGACAGAAATGTTTGTTCATTGAATTTGGACTGGTAACCATCGCGAATAAAAAGCGCGATCAACTTTGAAAAACTCGCAATGAAATTCATCCAGAATCATTCCTATAGATGAATTGAACCTATCCCTATGTCATTGAAATTTTTGATCTACGAATTTGGACTGGTAACCATCACGATTAAAAAACGCGATAAAATTTGACAAACTCTCAATGGAATTGATCCAGAATCATTCTTATAGATGAATTGAACCTATCTCTAAGGCATTGAAATGTTTCATCTACGAAATTGGACTGGTAACCATCGTGATTGAAAAAAAATGTCAAGAAATTTGTTATTGAAAACAAACTATCCATCGCCAACGACATCCCGTATTCCCAAGCGGTCACCCTTCCAAGTACTAACGGAACTCGACGTAACTTAACTTCTGGGAGCTGACGAGACCAGGTGCGTTCTACGTGATATGGCCGTTGACATTCAAAAATGAAAATTTACCCTCCCATTCCCAATGGATGAATAGAAAATCACTTCAAAGTGACAGAAATGTTTGTTCATTGAATTTTGACTGGTAACCATCGCGAATAAAAAGCGCGATCAACTTTGAAAAACTCGCAATGAAATTCATCCAGAATCATTCCTATAGATGAATTGAACCTATCCCTATGTCATTGAAATTTTTGATCTACGAATTTGGACTGGTAACCATCACGATTAAAAAACGCGATAAAATTTGACAAACTCTCAATGGAATTGATCCAGAATCATTCTTATAGATGAATTGAACCTATCTCTAAGGCATTGAAATGTTTCATCTACGAAATTGGACTGGTAACCATCGTGATTGAAAAAAAATGTCAAGAAATTTGTTATTGAAAACAAACTATCCATCGCCAACGACATCCCGTATTCCCAAGCGGTCACCCTTCCAAGTACTAACGGAACTCGACGTAACTTAACTTCTGGGAGCTGACGAGACCAGGTGCGTTCTACGTGATATGGCCGTTGACATTCAAAAATGAAAATTTACCCTCCCATTCCCAATGGATGAATAGAAAATCACTTCAAAGTGACAGAAATGTTTGTTCATTGAATTTTGACTGGTAACCATCGCGAATAAAAAGCGCGATCAACTTTGAAAAACTCGCAATGAAATTCATCCAGAATCATTCCTATAGATGAATTGAACCTATCCCTATGTCATTGAAATTTTTGATCTACGAATTTGGACTGGTAACCATCACGATTAAAAAACGCGATAAAATTTGACAAACTCTCAATGGAATTGATCCAGAATCATTCTTATAGATGAATTGAACCTATCTCTAAGGCATTGAAATGTTTCATCTACGAAATTGGACTGGTAACCATCGTGATTGAAAAAAAATGTCAAGAAATTTGTTATTGAAAACAAACTATCCATCGCCAACGACATCCCGTATTCCCAAGCGGTCACCCTTCCAAGTACTAACGGAACTCGACGTAACTTAACTTCTGGGAGCTGACGAGACCAGGTGCGTTCTACGTGATATGGCCGTTGACATTCAAAAATGAAAATTTACCCTCCCATTCCCAATGGATGAATAGAAAATCACTTCAAAGTGACAGAAATGTTTGTTCATTGAATTTTGACTGGTAACCATCGCGAATAAAAAGCGCGATCAACTTTGAAAAACTCGCAATGAAATTCATCCAGAATCATTCCTATAGATGAATTGAACCTATCCCTATGTCATTGAAATTTTTGATCTACGAATTTGGACTGGTAACCATCACGATTAAAAAACGCGATAAAATTTGACAAACTCTCAATGGAATTGATCCAGAATCATTCTTATAGATGAATTGAACCTATCTCTAAGGCATTGAAATGTTTCATCTACGAAATTGGACTGGTAACCATCGTGATTGAAAAAAAATGTCAAGAAATTTGTTATTGAAAACAAACTATCCATCGCCAACGACATCCCGTATTCCCAAGCGGTCACCCTTCCAAGTACTAACGGAACTCGACGTAACTTAACTTCTGGGAGCTGACGAGACCAGGTGCGTTCTACGTGATATGGCCGTTGACATTCAAAAATGAAAATTTACCCTCCCATTCCCAATGGATGAATAGAAAATCACTTCAAAGTGACAGAAATGTTTGTTCATTGAATTTTGACTGGTAACCATCGCGAATAAAAAGCGCGATCAACTTTGAAAAACTCGCAATGAAATTCATCCAGAATCATTCCTATAGATGAATTGAACCTATCCCTATGTCATTGAAATTTTTGATCTACGAATTTGGACTGGTAACCATCACGATTAAAAAACGCGATAAAATTTGACAAACTCTCAATGGAATTGATCCAGAATCATTCTTATAGATGAATTGAACCTATCTCTAAGGCATTGAAATGTTTCATCTACGAAATTGGACTGGTAACCATCGTGATTGAAAAAAAATGTCAAGAAATTTGTTATTGAAAACAAACTATCCATCGCCAACGACATCCCGTATTCCCAAGCGGTCACCCTTCCAAGTACTAACGGAACTCGACGTAACTTAACTTCTGGGAGCTGACGAGACCAGGTGCGTTCTACGTGATATGGCCGTTGACATTCAAAAATGAAAATTTACCCTCCCATTCCCAATGGATGAATAGAAAATCACTTCAAAGTGACAGAAATGTTTGTTCATTGAATTTTGACTGGTAACCATCGCGAATAAAAAGCGCGATCAACTTTGAAAAACTCGCAATGAAATTCATCCAGAATCATTCCTATAGATGAATTGAACCTATCCCTATGTCATTGAAATTTTTGATCTACGAATTTGGACTGGTAACCATCACGATTAAAAAACGCGATAAAATTTGACAAACTCTCAATGGAATTGATCCAGAATCATTCTTATAGATGAATTGAACCTATCTCTAAGGCATTGAAATGTTTCATCTACGAAATTGGACTGGTAACCATCGTGATTGAAAAAAAATGTCAAGAAATTTGTTATTGAAAACAAACTATCCATCGCCAACGACATCCCGTATTCCCAAGCGGTCACCCTTCCAAGTACTAACGGAACTCGACGTAACTTAACTTCTGGGAGCTGACGAGACCAGGTGCGTTCTACGTGATATGGCCGTTGACATTCAAAAATGAAAATTTACCCTCCCATTCCCAATGGATGAATAGAAAATCACTTCAAAGTGACAGAAATGTTTGTTCATTGAATTTTGACTGGTAACCATCGCGAATAAAAAGCGCGATCAACTTTGAAAAACTCGCAATGAAATTCATCCAGAATCATTCCTATAGATGAATTGAACCTATCCCTATGTCATTGAAATTTTTGATCTACGAATTTGGACTGGTAACCATCACGATTAAAAAACGCGATAAAATTTGACAAACTCTCAATGGAATTGATCCAGAATCATTCTTATAGATGAATTGAACCTATCTCTAAGGCATTGAAATGTTTCATCTACGAAATTGGACTGGTAACCATCGTTATTGAAAAAAAAATTCAAGAAATTTTTTATTATCTACGTCATCTACGAAATTTGACTGGTAACCATCGTTATTGAAAAAAAATTTCAAGAAATTTGTTATTGAAAACAAACTATCCATCGCCAACGACATCCCGTATTCCCAAGCGGTCACCCTTCCAAGTACTAACGGGACTCGACGTAACTTAACTTCTGGGAGCTGACGAGACCAGGTGCGTTCTACGTGATATGGCCGTTGACATTCAAAAATGAAAATTTACCCTCCCAATCCCAATGGATGAATAGAAAATCACTTCAAAGTGACAGAAATGTTTGTTCATTGAATTTTGACTGGTAACCATCGCGAATAAAAAGCGCGATCAACTTTGAAAAACTCGCAATGAAATTCATCCAGAATCATTCCTATAGATGAATTGAACCTATCCCTATGTCATTGAAATTTTTGATCTACGAATTTGGACTGGTAACCATCACGATTAATAACGCGATAAAATTTGACAAACTCTCAATGGAATTGATCCAGAATCATTCTTATAGATGAATTGAACCTATCTCTAAGGCATTGAAATGTTTCATCTACGAAATTGGACTGGTAACCATCGTGATTGAAAAAAAAATTCAAGAAATTTTTTATTGAAAACAAACTATTCATCGCCAACGACATCCCGTATTCCCAAGCGGTCACCCTTCCAAGTACTAACGGAACTCGACGTAACTTAACTTCTGGGAGCTGACGAGACCAGGTGCGTTCTACGTGATATGGCCGTTGACATTCAAAAATGAAAATTTACCCTCCCAGTCCCAATGGATGAATAGAAAATCACTTCAAAGTGACAGAAATGTTTGTTCTTTGAATTTGGACTGGTAACCATCGCAAATAAAAAGCGCGATCAACTTTGAAAAACTCGCAATGAAATTCATCCAGAATCATTCCTATAGATGAATTGAACCTATCCCTATGTCATTGAAATTTTTGATCTACGAATTTGGACTGGTAACCATCACGATTAAAAAACGCGATAAAATTTGACAAACTCTCAATGGAATTGATCCAGAATCATTCTTATAGATGAATTGAACCTATCTCTAAGGCATTGAAATGTTTCATCTACGAAATTGGACTGGTAACCATCGTTATTGAAAAAAAAATTCAAGAAATTTTTTATTGAAAACAAACTATTCATCGCCAACGACATCCCGTATTCCCAAGCGGTCACCTTTCCAAGTACTAACGGGACTCGACGTAACTTAACTTCTGGGAGCTGACGAGACCAGGTGCGTTCTACGTGATATGGCCGTTGACATTCAAAAATGAAAATTTACCCTCCCAATCCCAATGGATGAATAGAAAATCACTTCAAAGTGACAGAAATGTTTGTTCATTGAATTTTGACTGGTAACCATCGCGAATAAAAAGCGCGATCAACTTTGAAAAACTCGCAATGAAATTCATCCAGAATCATTCCTATAGATGAATTGAACCTATCCCTATGTCATTGAAATTTTTGATCTACGAATTTGGACTGGTAACCATCACGATTAAAAAACGCGATAAAATTTGACAAACTCTCAATGGAATTGATCCAGAATCATTCTTATAGATGAATTGAACCTATCTCTAAGGCATTGAAATGTTTCATCTACGAAATTGGACTGGTAACCATCGTGATTGAAAAAAAATGTCAAGAAATTTGTTATTGAAAACAAACTATCCATCGCCAACGACATCCCGTATTCCCAAGCGGTCACCCTTCCAAGTACTAACGGAACTCGACGTAACTTAACTTCTGGGAGCTGACGAGACCAGGTGCGTTCTACGTGATATGGCCGTTGACATTCAAAAATGAAAATTTACCCTCCCATTCCCAATGGATGAATAGAAAATCACTTCAAAGTGACAGAAATGTTTGTTCATTGAATTTTGACTGGTAACCATCGCGAATAAAAAGCGCGATCAACTTTGAAAAACTCGCAATGAAATTCATCCAGAATCATTCCTATAGATGAATTGAACCTATCCCTATGTCATTGAAATTTTTGATCTACGAATTTGGACTGGTAACCATCACGATTAAAAAACGCGATAAAATTTGACAAACTCTCAATGGAATTGATCCAGAATCATTCTTATAGATGAATTGAACCTATCTCTAAGGCATTGAAATGTTTCATCTACGAAATTGGACTGGTAACCATCGTTATTGAAAAAAAAATTCAAGAAATTTTTTATTATCTACGTCATCTACGAAATTTGACTGGTAACCATCGTTATTGAAAAAAAATTTCAAGAAATTTGTTATTGAAAACAAACTATCCATCGCCAACGACATCCCGTATTCCCAAGCGGTCACCCTTCCAAGTACTAACGGGACTCGACGTAACTTAACTTCTGGGAGCTGACGAGACCAGGTGCGTTCTACGTGATATGGCCGTTGACATTCAAAAATGAAAATTTACCCTCCCAATCCCAATGGATGAATAGAAAATCACTTCAAAGTGACAGAAATGTTTGTTCATTGAATTTTGACTGGTAACCATCGCGAATAAAAAGCGCGATCAACTTTGAAAAACTCGCAATGAAATTCATCCAGAATCATTCCTATAGATGAATTGAACCTATCCCTATGTCATTGAAATTTTTGATCTACGAATTTGGACTGGTAACCATCACGATTAATAACGCGATAAAATTTGACAAACTCTCAATGGAATTGATCCAGAATCATTCTTATAGATGAATTGAACCTATCTCTAAGGCATTGAAATGTTTCATCTACGAAATTGGACTGGTAACCATCGTGATTGAAAAAAAAATTCAAGAAATTTTTTATTGAAAACAAACTATTCATCGCCAACGACATCCCGTATTCCCAAGCGGTCACCCTTCCAAGTACTAACGGAACTCGACGTAACTTAACTTCTGGGAGCTGACGAGACCAGGTGCGTTCTACGTGATATGGCCGTTGACATTCAAAAATGAAAATTTACCCTCCCAGTCCCAATGGATGAATAGAAAATCACTTCAAAGTGACAGAAATGTTTGTTCATTGAATTTTGACTGGTAACCATCGCGAATAAAAAGCGCGATCAACTTTGAAAAACTCGCAATGAAATTCATCCAGAATCATTCCTATAGATGAATTGAAACTATCCCTATGTCATTGAAATTTTTGATCTACGAATTTGGACTGGTAACCATCACGATTAAAAAACGCGATAAAATTTGACAAACTCTCAATGGAATTGATCCAGAATCATTCTTATAGATGAATTGAACCTAACTCTAAGGCATTGAAATGTTTCATCTACGAAATTGGACTGGTAACCATCGTTATTGAAAAAAAAATTCAAGAAATTTTTTATTGAAAACAAACTATTCATCGCCAACGACATCCCGTATTCCCAAGCGGTCACCCTTCCAAGTACTAACGGAACTCGACGTAACTTAACTTCTGGGAGCTGACGAGACCAGGTGCGTTCTACGTGATATGGCCGTTGACATTCAAAAATGAAAATTTACCCTCCCAGTCCCAATGGATGAATAGAAAATCACTTCAAAGTGACAGAAATGTTTGTTCATTGAATTTTGACTGGTAACCATCGCGAATAAAAAGCGCGATCAACTTTGAAAAACTCGCAATGAAATTCATCCAGAATCATTCCTATAGATGAATTGAACCTATCCCTATGTCATTGAAATTTTTGATCTACGAATTTGGACTGGTAACCATCACGATTAAAAAACGCGATAAAATTTGACAAACTCTCAATGGAATTGATCCAGAATCATTCTTATAGATGAATTGAACCTATCTCTAAGGCATTGAAATGTTTCATCTACGAAATTGGACTGGTAACCATCGTGATTGAAAAAAAATGTCAAGAAATTTGTTATTGAAAACAAACTATCCATCGCCAACGACATCCCGTATTCCCAAGCGGTCACCCTTCCAAGTACTAACGGAACTCGACGTAACTTAACTTCTGGGAGCTGACGAGACCAGGTGCGTTCTACGTGATATGGCCGTTGACATTCAAAAATGAAAATTTACCCTCCCATTCCCAATGGATGAATAGAAAATCACTTCAAAGTGACAGAAATGTTTGTTCATTGAATTTTGACTGGTAACCATCGCGAATAAAAAGCGCGATCAACTTTGAAAAACTCGCAATGAAATTCATCCAGAATCATTCCTATAGATGAATTGAACCTATCCCTATGTCATTGAAATTTTTGATCTACGAATTTGGACTGGTAACCATCACGATTAAAAAACGCGATAAAATTTGACAAACTCTCAATGGAATTGATCCAGAATCATTCTTATAGATGAATTGAACCTATCTCTAAGGCATTGAAATGTTTCATCTACGAAATTGGACTGGTAACCATCGTGATTGAAAAAAAATGTCAAGAAATTTGTTATTGAAAACAAACTATCCATCGCCAACGACATCCCGTATTCCCAAGCGGTCACCCTTCCAAGTACTAACGGAACTCGACGTAACTTAACTTCTGGGAGCTGACGAGACCAGGTGCGTTCTACGTGATATGGCCGTTGACATTCAAAAATGAAAATTTACCCTCCCATTCCCAATGGATGAATAGAAAATCACTTCAAAGTGACAGAAATGTTTGTTCATTGAATTTTGACTGGTAACCATCGCGAATAAAAAGCGCGATCAACTTTGAAAAACTCGCAATGAAATTCATCCAGAATCATTCCTATAGATGAATTGAACCTATCCCTATGTCATTGAAATTTTTGATCTACGAATTTGGACTGGTAACCATCACGATTAAAAAACGCGATAAAATTTGACAAACTCTCAATGGAATTGATCCAGAATCATTCTTATAGATGAATTGAACCTATCTCTAAGGCATTGAAATGTTTCATCTACGAAATTGGACTGGTAACCATCGTTATTGAAAAAAAAATTCAAGAAATTTTTTATTATCTACGTCATCTACGAAATTTGACTGGTAACCATCGTTATTGAAAAAAAATTTCAAGAAATTTGTTATTGAAAACAAACTATCCATCGCCAACGACATCCCGTATTCCCAAGCGGTCACCCTTCCAAGTACTAACGGGACTCGACGTAACTTAACTTCTGGGAGCTGACGAGACCAGGTGCGTTCTACGTGATATGGCCGTTGACATTCAAAAATGAAAATTTACCCTCCCAATCCCAATGGATGAATAGAAAATCACTTCAAAGTGACAGAAATGTTTGTTCATTGAATTTTGACTGGTAACCATCGCGAATAAAAAGCGCGATCAACTTTGAAAAACTCGCAATGAAATTCATCCAGAATCATTCCTATAGATGAATTGAACCTATCCCTATGTCATTGAAATTTTTGATCTACGAATTTGGACTGGTAACCATCACGATTAATAACGCGATAAAATTTGACAAACTCTCAATGGAATTGATCCAGAATCATTCTTATAGATGAATTGAACCTATCTCTAAGGCATTGAAATGTTTCATCTACGAAATTGGACTGGTAACCATCGTGATTGAAAAAAAAATTCAAGAAATTTTTTATTGAAAACAAACTATTCATCGCCAACGACATCCCGTATTCCCAAGCGGTCACCCTTCCAAGTACTAACGGAACTCGACGTAACTTAACTTCTGGGAGCTGACGAGACCAGGTGCGTTCTACGTGATATGGCCGTTGACATTCAAAAATGAAAATTTACCCTCCCAGTCCCAATGGATGAATAGAAAATCACTTCAAAGTGACAGAAATGTTTGTTCATTGAATTTTGACTGGTAACCATCGCGAATAAAAAGCGCGATCAACTTTGAAAAACTCGCAATGAAATTCATCCAGAATCATTCCTATAGATGAATTGAACCTATCCCTATGTCATTGAAATTTTTGATCTACGAATTTGGACTGGTAACCATCACGATTAATAACGCGATAAAATTTGACAAACTCTCAATGGAATTGATCCAGAATCATTCTTATAGATGAATTGAACCTATCTCTAAGGCATTGAAATGTTTCATCTACGAAATTGGACTGGTAACCATCGTGATTGAAAAAAAAATTCAAGAAATTTTTTATTGAAAACAAACTATTCATCGCCAACGACATCCCGTATTCCCAAGCGGTCACCCTTCCAAGTACTAACGGAACTCGACGTAACTTAACTTCTGGGAGCTGACGAGACCAGGTGCGTTCTACGTGATATGGCCGTTGACATTCAAAAATGAAAATTTACCCTCCCAGTCCCAATGGATGAATAGAAAATCACTTCAAAGTGACAGAAATGTTTGTTCATTGAATTTTGACTGGTAACCATCGCGAATAAAAAGCGCGATCAACTTTGAAAAACTCGCAATGAAATTCATCCAGAATCATTCCTATAGATGAATTGAAACTATCCCTATGTCATTGAAATTTTTGATCTACGAATTTGGACTGGTAACCATCACGATTAAAAAACGCGATAAAATTTGACAAACTCTCAATGGAATTGATCCAGAATCATTCTTATAGATGAATTGAACCTAACTCTAAGGCATTGAAATGTTTCATCTACGAAATTGGACTGGTAACCATCGTTATTGAAAAAAAAATTCAAGAAATTTTTTATTGAAAACAAACTATTCATCGCCAACGACATCCCGTATTCCCAAGCGGTCACCCTTCCAAGTACTAACGGAACTCGACGTAACTTAACTTCTGGGAGCTGACGAGACCAGGTGCGTTCTACGTGATATGGCCGTTGACATTCAAAAATGAAAATTTACCCTCCCAGTCCCAATGGATGAATAGAAAATCACTTCAAAGTGACAGAAATGTTTGTTCATTGAATTTGGACTGGTAACCATCGCGAATAAAAAGCGCGATCAACTTTGAAAAACTCGCAATGAAATTCATCCAGAATCATTCCTATAGATGAATTGAACCTATCCCTATGTCATTGAAATTTTTGATCTACGAATTTGGACTGGTAACCATCACGATTAAAAAACGCGATAAAATTTGACAAACTCTCAATGGAATTGATCCAGAATCATTCTTATAGATGAATTGAACCTATCTCTAAGGCATTGAAATGTTTCATCTACGAAATTGGACTGGTAACCATCGTGATTGAAAAAAAATGTCAAGAAATTTGTTATTGAAAACAAACTATCCATCGCCAACGACATCCCGTATTCCCAAGCGGTCACCCTTCCAAGTACTAACGGAACTCGACGTAACTTAACTTCTGGGAGCTGACGAGACCAGGTGCGTTCTACGTGATATGGCCGTTGACATTCAAAAATGAAAATTTACCCTCCCATTCCCAATGGATGAATAGAAAATCACTTCAAAGTGACAGAAATGTTTGTTCATTGAATTTTGACTGGTAACCATCGCGAATAAAAAGCGCGATCAACTTTGAAAAACTCGCAATGAAATTCATCCAGAATCATTCCTATAGATGAATTGAACCTATCCCTATGTCATTGAAATTTTTGATCTACGAATTTGGACTGGTAACCATCACGATTAAAAAACGCGATAAAATTTGACAAACTCTCAATGGAATTGATCCAGAATCATTCTTATAGATGAATTGAACCTATCTCTAAGGCATTGAAATGTTTCATCTACGAAATTGGACTGGTAACCATCGTGATTGAAAAAAAATGTCAAGAAATTTGTTATTGAAAACAAACTATCCATCGCCAACGACATCCCGTATTCCCAAGCGGTCACCCTTCCAAGTACTAACGGAACTCGACGTAACTTAACTTCTGGGAGCTGACGAGACCAGGTGCGTTCTACGTGATATGGCCGTTGACATTCAAAAATGAAAATTTACCCTCCCATTCCCAATGGATGAATAGAAAATCACTTCAAAGTGACAGAAATGTTTGTTCATTGAATTTTGACTGGTAACCATCGCGAATAAAAAGCGCGATCAACTTTGAAAAACTCGCAATGAAATTCATCCAGAATCATTCCTATAGATGAATTGAACCTATCCCTATGTCATTGAAATTTTTGATCTACGAATTTGGACTGGTAACCATCACGATTAAAAAACGCGATAAAATTTGACAAACTCTCAATGGAATTGATCCAGAATCATTCTTATAGATGAATTGAACCTATCTCTAAGGCATTGAAATGTTTCATCTACGAAATTGGACTGGTAACCATCGTTATTGAAAAAAAAATTCAAGAAATTTTTTATTATCTACGTCATCTACGAAATTTGACTGGTAACCATCGTTATTGAAAAAAAATTTCAAGAAATTTGTTATTGAAAACAAACTATCCATCGCCAACGACATCCCGTATTCCCAAGCGGTCACCCTTCCAAGTACTAACGGGACTCGACGTAACTTAACTTCTGGGAGCTGACGAGACCAGGTGCGTTCTACGTGATATGGCCGTTGACATTCAAAAATGAAAATTTACCCTCCCAATCCCAATGGATGAATAGAAAATCACTTCAAAGTGACAGAAATGTTTGTTCATTGAATTTTGACTGGTAACCATCGCGAATAAAAAGCGCGATCAACTTTGAAAAACTCGCAATGAAATTCATCCAGAATCATTCCTATAGATGAATTGAACCTATCCCTATGTCATTGAAATTTTTGATCTACGAATTTGGACTGGTAACCATCACGATTAAAAAACGCGATAAAATTTGACAAACTCTCAATGGAATTGATCCAGAATCATTCTTATAGATGAATTGAACCTATCTCTAAGGCATTGAAATGTTTCATCTACGAAATTGGACTGGTAACCATCGTTATTGAAAAAAAAATTCAAGAAATTTTTTATTGAAAACAAACTATTCATCGCCAACGACATCCCGTATTCCCAAGCGGTCACCTTTCCAAGTACTAACGGGACTCGACGTAACTTAACTTCTGGGAGCTGACGAGACCAGGTGCGTTCTACGCGATATGGCCGTTGACATTCAAAAATGAAAATTTACCCTCCCAGTCCCAATGGATGAATAGAAAATCACTTCAAAGTGACAGAAATGTTTGTTCTTTGAATTTGGACTGGTAACCATCGCAAATAAAAAGCGCGATCAACTTTGAAAAACTCGCAATGAAATTCATCCAGAATCATTCCTATAGATGAATTGAACCTATCCCTATGTCATTGAAATTTTTGATCTACGAATTTGGACTGGTAACCATCACGATTAAAAAACGCGATAAAATTTGACAAACTCTCAATGGAATTGATCCAGAATCATTCTTATAGATGAATTGAACCTATCTCTAAGGCATTGAAATGTTTCATCTACGAAATTGGACTGGTAACCATCGTTATTGAAAAAAAAATTCAAGAAATTTTTTATTATCTACGTCATCTACGAAATTTGACTGGTAACCATCGTTATTGAAAAAAAATTTCAAGAAATTTGTTATTGAAAACAAACTATCCATCGCCAACGACATCCCGTATTCCCAAGCGGTCACCCTTCCAAGTACTAACGGGACTCGACGTAACTTAACTTCTGGGAGCTGACGAGACCAGGTGCGTTCTACGTGATATGGCCGTTGACATTCAAAAATGAAAATTTACCCTCCCAATCCCAATGGATGAATAGAAAATCACTTCAAAGTGACAGAAATGTTTGTTCATTGAATTTTGACTGGTAACCATCGCGAATAAAAAGCGCGATCAACTTTGAAAAACTCGCAATGAAATTCATCCAGAATCATTCCTATAGATGAATTGAACCTATCCCTATGTCATTGAAATTTTTGATCTACGAATTTGGACTGGTAACCATCACGATTAATAACGCGATAAAATTTGACAAACTCTCAATGGAATTGATCCAGAATCATTCTTATAGATGAATTGAACCTATCTCTAAGGCATTGAAATGTTTCATCTACGAAATTGGACTGGTAACCATCGTGATTGAAAAAAAAATTCAAGAAATTTTTTATTGAAAACAAACTATTCATCGCCAACGACATCCCGTATTCCCAAGCGGTCACCCTTCCAAGTACTAACGGAACTCGACGTAACTTAACTTCTGGGAGCTGACGAGACCAGGTGCGTTCTACGTGATATGGCCGTTGACATTCAAAAATGAAAATTTACCCTCCCAGTCCCAATGGATGAATAGAAAATCACTTCAAAGTGACAGAAATGTTTGTTCATTGAATTTTGACTGGTAACCATCGCGAATAAAAAGCGCGATCAACTTTGAAAAACTCGCAATGAAATTCATCCAGAATCATTCCTATAGATGAATTGAACCTATCCCTATGTCATTGAAATTTTTGATCTACGAATTTGGACTGGTAACCATCACGATTAATAACGCGATAAAATTTGACAAACTCTCAATGGAATTGATCCAGAATCATTCTTATAGATGAATTGAACCTATCTCTAAGGCATTGAAATGTTTCATCTACGAAATTGGACTGGTAACCATCGTGATTGAAAAAAAAATTCAAGAAATTTTTTATTGAAAACAAACTATTCATCGCCAACGACATCCCGTATTCCCAAGCGGTCACCCTTCCAAGTACTAACGGAACTCGACGTAACTTAACTTCTGGGAGCTGACGAGACCAGGTGCGTTCTACGTGATATGGCCGTTGACATTCAAAAATGAAAATTTACCCTCCCAGTCCCAATGGATGAATAGAAAATCACTTCAAAGTGACAGAAATGTTTGTTCATTGAATTTTGACTGGTAACCATCGCGAATAAAAAGCGCGATCAACTTTGAAAAACTCGCAATGAAATTCATCCAGAATCATTCCTATAGATGAATTGAACCTATCCCTATGTCATTGAAATTTTTGATCTACGAATTTGGACTGGTAACCATCACGATTAAAAAACGCGATAAAATTTGACAAACTCTCAATGGAATTGATCCAGAATCATTCTTATAGATGAATTGAACCTATCTCTAAGGCATTGAAATGTTTCATCTACGAAATTGGACTGGTAACCATCGTGATTGAAAAAAAATGTCAAGAAATTTGTTATTGAAAACAAACTATCCATCGCCAACGACATCCCGTATTCCCAAGCGGTCACCCTTCCAAGTACTAACGGAACTCGACGTAACTTAACTTCTGGGAGCTGACGAGACCAGGTGCGTTCTACGTGATATGGCCGTTGACATTCAAAAATGAAAATTTACCCTCCCATTCCCAATGGATGAATAGAAAATCACTTCAAAGTGACAGAAATGTTTGTTCATTGAATTTTGACTGGTAACCATCGCGAATAAAAAGCGCGATCAACTTTGAAAAACTCGCAATGAAATTCATCCAGAATCATTCCTATAGATGAATTGAACCTATCCCTATGTCATTGAAATTTTTGATCTACGAATTTGGACTGGTAACCATCACGATTAAAAAACGCGATAAAATTTGACAAACTCTCAATGGAATTGATCCAGAATCATTCTTATAGATGAATTGAACCTATCTCTAAGGCATTGAAATGTTTCATCTACGAAATTTGACTGGTAACCATCGTTATTGAAAAAAAAATTCAAGAAATTTTTTATTATCTACGTCATCTACGAAATTTGACTGGTAACCATCGTTATTGAAAAAAAATTTCAAGAAATTTGTTATTGAAAACAAACTATCCATCGCCAACGACATCCCGTATTCCCAAGCGGTCACCCTTCCAAGTACTAACGGGACTCGACGTAACTTAACTTCTGGGAGCTGACGAGACCAGGTGCGTTCTACGTGATATGGCCGTTGACATTCAAACATGAAAATTTACCCTCCCAATCCCAATGGATGAATAGAAAATCACTTCAAAGTGACAGAAATGTTTGTTCATTGAATTTTGACTGGTAACCATCGCGAATAAAAAGCGCGATCAACTTTGAAAAACTCGCAATGAAATTCATCCAGAATCATTCCTATAGATGAATTGAACCTATCCCTATGTCATTGAAATTTTTGATCTACGAATTTGGACTGGTAACCATCACGATTAAAAAACGCGATAAAATTTGACAAACTCTCAATGGAATTGATCCAGAATCATTCTTATAGATGAATTGAACCTATCTCTAAGGCATTGAAATGTTTCATCTACGAAATTGGACTGGTAACCATCGTTATTGAAAAAAAAATTCAAGAAATTTTTTATTGAAAACAAACTATTCATCGCCAACGACATCCCGTATTCCCAAGCGGTCACCTTTCCAAGTACTAACGGGACTCGACGTAACTTAACTTCTGGGAGCTGACGAGACCAGGTGCGTTCTACGTGATATGGCTGTTGACATTCAAAAATGAAATTTTACCCTCCCAGTCCCAATGGATGAATAGAAAATCACTTCAAAGTGACAGAAATGTTTGTTCATTGAATTTTGACTGGTAACCATCGCGAATAAAAAGCGCGATCAACTTTGAAAAACTCGCAATGAAATTCATCCAGAATCATTCCTATAGATGAATTGAACCTATCCCTATGTCATTGAAATTTTTGATCTACGAATTTGGACTGGTAACCATCACGATTAAAAAACGCGATAAAATTTGACAAACTCTCAATGGAATTGATCCAGAATCATTCTTATAGATGAATTGAACCTATCTCTAAGGCATTGAAATGTTTCATCTACGAAATTGGACTGGTAACCATCGTGATTGAAAAAAAATGTCAAGAAATTTGTTATTGAAAACAAACTATCCATCGCCAACGACATCCCGTATTCCCAAGCGGTCACCCTTCCAAGTACTAACGGAACTCGACGTAACTTAACTTCTGGGAGCTGACGAGACCAGGTGCGTTCTACGTGATATGGCCGTTGACATTCAAAAATGAAAATTTACCCTCCCAGTCCCAATGGATGAATAGAAAATCACTTCAAAGTGACAGAAATGTTTGTTCATTGAATTTTGACTGGTAACCATCGCGAATAAAAAGCGCGATCAACTTTGAAAAACTCGCAATGAAATTCATCCAGAATCATTCCTATAGATGAATTGAACCTATCCCTATGTCATTGAAATTTTTGATCTACGAATTTGGACTGGTAACCATCACGATTAAAAAACGCGATAAAATTTGACAAACTCTCGATGGAATTGATCCAGAATCATTCTTATAGATGAATTGAACCTATCTCTAAGGCATTGAAATGTTTCATCTACGAAATTGGACTGGTAACCATCGTTATTGAAAAAAAAAATCAAGAAATTTTTTATTGAAAACAAACTATTCATCGCCAACGACATCCCGTATTCCCAAGCGGTCACCTTTCCAAGTACTAACGGGACTCGACGTAACTTAACTTCTGGGAGCTGACGAGACCAGGTGCGTTCTACGTGATATGGCCGTTGACATTCAAAAATGAAAATTTACCCTCCCAGTCCCAATGGATGAATAAAAAATCACTTCAAAGTGACAGAAATGTTTGTTCATTGAATTTTGACTGGTAACCATCGCGAATAAAAAGCGCGATCAACTTTGAAAAACTCGCAATGAAATTCATCCAGAATCATTCCTATAGATGAATTGAACCTATCCCTATGTCATTGAAATTTTTGATCTACGAATTTGGACTGGTAACCATCACGATTAAAAAACGCGATAAAATTTGACAAACTCTCAATGGAATTGATCCAGAATCATTCTTATAGATGAATTGAACCTATCTCTAAGGCATTGAAATGTTTCATCTACGAAATTGGACTGGTAACCATCGTTATTGAAAAAAAAATTCAAGAAATTTTTTATTGAAAACAAACTATTCATCGCCAACGACATCCCGTATTCCCAAGCGGTCACCTTTCCAAGTACTAACGGGACTCGACGTAACTTAACTTCTGGGAGCTGACGAGACCAGGTGCGTTCTACGTGATATGGCCGTTGACATTCAAAAATGAAAATTTACCCTCCCAGTCCCAATGGATGAATAGAAAATCACTTCAAAGTGACAGAAATGTTTGTTCTTTGAATTTGGACTGGTAACCATCGCAAATAAAAAGCGCGATCAACTTTGAAAAACTCGCAATGAAATTCATCCAGAATCATTCCTATAGATGAATTGAACCTATCCCTATGTCATTGAAATTTTTGATCTACGAATTTGGACTGGTAACCATCACGATTAAAAAACGCGATAAAATTTGACAAACTCTCAATGGAATTGATCCAGAATCATTCTTATAGATGCATTGAACCTATCTCTAAGGCATTGAAATGTTTCATCTACGAAATTTGACTGGTAACCATCGTTATTGAAAAAAAATGTCAAGAAATTTGTTATTGAAAACAAACTATCCATCGCCAACGACATCCCGTATTCCCAAGCGGTCACCCTTCCAAGTACTAACGGGACTCGACGTAACTTAACTTCTGGGAGCTGACGAGACCAGGTGCGTTCTTCGTGATATGGCCGTTGACATTCAAAAATGAAAATTTACCCTCCCATTCCCAATGGATGAATAGAAAATCACTTCAAAGTGACAGAAATGTTTGTTCATTGAATTTGGACTGGTAACCATCGCGAATAAAAAGCGCGATCAACTTTGAAAAACTCGCAATGAAATTCATCCAGAATCATTCCTATAGATGAATTGAACCTATCCCTATGTCATTGAAATTTTTGATCTACGAATTTGGACTGGTAACCATCACGATTAAAAACGCGATAAAATTTGACAAACTCTCAATGGAATTGATCCAGAATCATTCTTATAGATGAATTGAACCTATCTCTAAGGCATTGAAATGTTTCATCTACGAAATTGGACTGGTAACCATCGTGATTGAAAAAAAATGTCAAGAAATTTGTTATTGAAAACAAACTATCCATCGCCAACGACATCCCGTATTCCCAAGCGGTCACCCTTCCAAGTACTAACGGAACTCGACGTAACTTAACTTCTGGGAGCTGACGAGACCAGGTGCGTTCTACGTGATATGGCCGTTGACATTCAAAAATGAAAATTTACCCTCCCAGTCCCAATGAATGAATAGAAAATCACTTCAAAGTGACAGAAATGTTTGTTCATTGAATTTTGACTGGTAACCATCGCGAATAAAAAGCGCGATCAACTTTGAAAAACTCGCAATGAAATTCATCCAGAATCATTCCTATAGATGAATTGAACCTATCCCTATGTCATTGAAATTTTTGATCTACGAATTTGGACTGGTAACCATCACGATTAAAAAACGCGATAAAATTTGACAAACTCTCAATGGAATTGATCCAGAATCATTCTTATAGATGAATTGAACCTATCTCTAAGGCATTGAAATGTTTCATCTACGAAATTGGACTGGTAACCATCGTTATTGAAAAAAAATTTCAAGAAATTTTTTATTGAAAACAAACTATTCATCGCCAACGACATCCCGTATTCCCAAGCGGTCACCCTTCCAATTACTAACGGGACTCGACGTAACTTAACTTCTGGGAGCTGACGAGACCAGGTGCGTTCTACGTGATATGGCCGTTGACATTCAAAAATGAAAATTTACCCTCCCAGTCCCAATGGATGAATAGAAAATCACTTCAAAGTGACAGAAATGTTTGTTCATTGAATTTTGACTGGTAACCATCGCGAATAAAAAGCGCGATCAACTTTGAAAATCTCGCAATGAAATTCATCCAGAATCATTCCTATAGATGAATTGAACCTATCCCTATGTCATTGAAATTTTTGATCTACGAATTTGGACTGGTAACCATTGCGATTAAAAAACGCGATAAAATTTGACAAACTCTCAATGGAATTGATCCAGAATCATTCTTATAGATGAATTGAACCTATCTCTAAGGCATTGAAATGTTTCATCTACGAAATTGGACTGGTAACCATCGTGATTGAAAAAAAATGTCAAGAAATTTGTTATTGAAAACAAACTATCCGTCGCCAACGACATCCCGTATTCCCAAGCGGTCACCCTTCCAAGTACTAACGGGACTCGACGTAACTTAACTTCTGGGAGCTGACGAGACCAGGTGCGTTCTACGTGATATGGCCGTTGACATTCAAAAATGAAAATTTACCCTACCAGTCCCAATGGATGAATAGAAAATCACTTCAAAGTGACAGAAATGTTTGTTCATTGAATTTGGACTGGTAACCATCGCGAATAAAAAGCGCGATCAACTTTGAAAATCTCGCAATGAAATTCATCCAGAATCATTCCTATAGATGAATTGAACCTATCCCTATGTCATTGAAATTTTTGATCTACGAATTTGGACTGGTAACCATTGCGATTAAAAAACGCGATAAAATTTGACAAACTCTCAATGGAATTGATCCAGAATCATTCTTATAGATGAATTGAACCTATCTCTAAGGCATTGAAATGTTTCATCTACGAAATTGGACTGGTAACCATCGTGATTGAAAAAAAATGTCAAGAAATTTGTTATTGAAAACAAACTATCCGTCGCCAACGACATCCCGTATTCCCAAGCGGTCACCCTTCCAAGTACTAACGGGACTCGACGTAACTTAACTTCTGGGAGCTGACGAGACCAGGTGCGTTCTACGTGATATGGCCGTTGACATTCAAAAATGAAAATTTACCCTCCCAGTCCCAATGGATGAATAGAAAATCACTTCAAAGTGACAGAAATGTTTGTTCTTTGAATTTGGACTGGTAACCATCGCAAATAAAAAGCGCGATCAACTTTGAAAATCTCGCAATGAAATTCATCCAGAATCATTCCTTTAGATGAATTGAACCTATCCCTATGTCATTGAAATTTTTGATCTACGAATTTGGACTGGTAACCATTGCGATTAAAAAACGCGATAAAATTTGACAAACTCTCAATGGAATTGATCCAGAATCATTCTTATAGATGAATTGAACCTATCTCTAAGGCATTGAAATGTTTCATCTACGAAATTGGACTGGTAACCATCGTGACAGTCCCAATGGACCCTCCTAGTCCCAATGGATGAATAGAAAATCACTTCAAAGTGACAGAAATGTTTGTTCATTGAATTTTGACTGGTAACCATCGCGAATAAAAAGCGCGATCAACTTTGAAAAACTCGCAATGAAATTCATCCAGAATCATTCCTATAGATGAATTGAACCTATCCCTATGTCATTGAAATTTTTGATCTACGAATTTGGACTGGTAACCATCACGATTAATAACGCGATAAAATTTGACAAACTCTCAATGGAATTGATCCAGAATCATTCTTATAGATGAATTGAACCTATCTCTAAGGCATTGAAATGTTTCATCTACGAAATTGGACTGGTAACCATCGTGATTGAAAAAAAATGTCAAGAAATTTGTTATTGAAAACAAACTATCCATCGCCAACGACATCCCGTATTCCCAAGCGGTCACCCTTCCAAGTACTAACGGAACTCGACGTAACTTAACTTCTGGGAGCTGACGAGACCAGGTGCGTTCTACGTGATATGGCCGTTGACATTCAAAAATGAAAATTTACCCTCCCAGTCCCAATGGATGAATAGAAAATCACTTCAAAGTGACAGAAATGTTTGTTCATTGAATTTTGACTGGTAACCATCGCGAATAAAAAGCGCGATCAACTTTGAAAAACTCGCAATGAAATTCATCCAGAATCATTCCTATAGATGAATTGAACCTATCCCTATGTCATTGAAATTTTTGATCTAGGAATTTGGACTGGTAACCATCACGATTAAAAAACGCGATAAAATTTGACAAACTCTCAATGGAATTGATCCAGAATCATTCTTATAGATGCATTGAACCTATCTCTAAGGCATTGAAATGTTTCATCTACGAAATTTGACTGGTAACCATCGTTATTGAAAAAAAATTTCAAGAAATTTGTTATTGAAAACAAACTATCCATCGCCAACGACATCCCGTATTCCCAAGCGGTCACCCTTCCAAGTACTAACGGAACTCGACGTAACTTAACTTCTGGGAGCTTACGAGACCAGGTGCGTTCTTCGTGATATGGCCGTTGACATTCAAAAATGAAAATTTACCCTCCCAGTCCCAATGGATGAATAGAAAATCACTTCAAAGTGACAGAAATGTTTGTTCATTGAATTTGGACTGGTAACCATCGCGAATAAAAAGCGCGATCAACTTTGAAAAACTCGCAATGAAATTCATCCAGAATCATTCCTATAGATGAATTGAACCTATCCCTATGTCATTGAAATTTTTGATCTACGAATTTGGACTGGTAACCATCACGATTAATAACGCGATAAAATTTGACAAACTCTCAATGGAATTGATCCAGAATCATTCTTATAGATGAATTGAACCTATCTCTAAGGCATTGAAATGTTTCATCTACGAAATTGGACTGGTAACCATCGTGATTGAAAAAAAATGTCAAGAAATTTGTTATTGAAAACAAACTATCCATCGCCAACGACATCCCGTATTCCCAAGCGGTCACCCTTCCAAGTACTAACGGAACTCGACGTAACTTAACTTCTGGGAGCTGACGAGACCAGGTGCGTTCTTCGTGATATGGCCGTTGACATTCAAAAATGAAAATTTACCCTCCCAGTCCCAATGGATGAATAGAAAATCACTTCAAAGTGACAGAAATGTTTGTTCATTGAATTTGGACTGGTAACCATCGCGAATAAAAAGCGCGATCAACTTTGAAAAACTCGCAATGAAATTCATCCAGAATCATTCCTATAGATGAATTGAACCTATCCCTATGTCATTGAAATTTTTGATCTACGAATTTGGACTGGTAACCATCACGATTAATAACGCGATAAAATTTGACAAACTCTCAATGGAATTGATCCAGAATCATTCTTATAGATGAATTGAACCTATCTCTAAGGCATTGAAATGTTTCATCTACGAAATTGGACTGGTAACCATCGTGATTGAAAAAAAATGTCAAGAAATTTGTTATTGAAAACAAACTATCCATCGCCAACGACATCCCGTATTCCCAAGCGGTCACCCTTCCAAGTACTAACGGGACTCGACGTAACTTAACTTCTGGGAGCTGACGAGACCAGGTGCGTTCTACGTGATATGGCCGTTGACATTCAAAAATGAAAATTTACCCTCCTAGTCCCAATGGATGAATAGAAAATCACTTCAAACTGACAGAAATGTTTGTTCATTGAATTTTGACTGGTAACCATCGCGAATAAAAAGCGCGATCAACTTTGAAAAACTCGCAATGAAATTCATCCAGAATCATTCCTATAGATGAATTGAACCTATCCCTATGTCATTGAAAATTTTGATCTACGAATTTGGACTGGTAACCATCACGATTAAAAAACGCGATAAAATTTGACAAACTCTCAATGGAATTGATCCAGAATCATTCTTATAGATGAATTGAACCTATCTCTAAGGCATTGAAATGTTTCTTCTACGAAATTGGACTGGTAACCATCGTTATTGAAAAAAAAATTCAAGAAATTTGTTATTGAAAACAAACTATTCATCGCCAACGACATCCCGTATTCCCAAGCGGTCACCTTTCCAAGTACTAACGGGACTCGACGTAACTTAACTTCTGGGAGCTGACGAGACCAGGTGCGTTCTACGTGATATGGCCGTTGACATTCAAAAATGAAAATTTACCCTCCCAGTCCCAATGGATGAATAGAAAATCACTTCAAAGTGACAGAAATGTTTGTTCTTTGAATTTGGACTGGTAACCATCGCAAATAAAAAGCGCGATCAACTTTGAAAAACTCGCAATGAAATTCATCCAGAATCATTCCTATAGATGAATTGAACCTATCCCTATGTCATTGAAATTTTTGATCTACGAATTTGGACTGGTAACCATCACGATTAAAAAACGCGATAAAATTTGACAAACTCTCAATGGAATTGATCCAGAATCATTCTTATAGATGCATTGAACCTATCTCTAAGGCATTGAAATGTTTCATCTACGAAATTTGACTGGTAACCATCGTTATTGAAAAAAAATGTCAAGAAATTTGTTATTGAAAACAAACTATCCATCGCCAACGACATCCCGTATTCCCAAGCGGTCACCCTTCCAAGTACTAACGGGACTCGACGTAACTTAACTTCTGGGAGCTGACGAGACCAGGTGCGTTCTTCGTGATATGGCCGTTGACATTCAAAAATGAAAATTTACCCTCCCATTCCCAATGGATGAATAGAAAATCACTTCAAAGTGACAGAAATGTTTGTTCATTGAATTTGGACTGGTAACCATCGCGAATAAAAAGCGCGATCAACTTTGAAAAACTCGCAATGAAATTCATCCAGAATCATTCCTATAGATGAATTGAACCTATCCCTATGTCATTGAAATTTTTGATCTACGAATTTGGACTGGTAACCATCACGATTAAAAACGCGATAAAATTTGACAAACTCTCAATGGAATTGATCCAGAATCATTCTTATAGATGAATTGAACCTATCTCTAAGGCATTGAAATGTTTCATCTACGAAATTGGACTGGTAACCATCGTGATTGAAAAAAAATGTCAAGAAATTTGTTATTGAAAACAAACTATCCATCGCCAACGACATCCCGTATTCCCAAGCGGTCACCCTTCCAAGTACTAACGGAACTCGACGTAACTTAACTTCTGGGAGCTGACGAGACCAGGTGCGTTCTACGTGATATGGCCGTTGACATTCAAAAATGAAAATTTACCCTCCCAGTCCCAATGAATGAATAGAAAATCACTTCAAAGTGACAGAAATGTTTGTTCATTGAATTTTGACTGGTAACCATCGCGAATAAAAAGCGCGATCAACTTTGAAAAACTCGCAATGAAATTCATCCAGAATCATTCCTATAGATGAATTGAACCTATCCCTATGTCATTGAAATTTTTGATCTACGAATTTGGACTGGTAACCATCACGATTAAAAAACGCGATAAAATTTGACAAACTCTCAATGGAATTGATCCAGAATCATTCTTATAGATGAATTGAACCTATCTCTAAGGCATTGAAATGTTTCATCTACGAAATTGGACTGGTAACCATCGTTATTGAAAAAAAATTTCAAGAAATTTTTTATTGAAAACAAACTATTCATCGCCAACGACATCCCGTATTCCCAAGCGGTCACCCTTCCAATTACTAACGGGACTCGACGTAACTTAACTTCTGGGAGCTGACGAGACCAGGTGCGTTCTACGTGATATGGCCGTTGACATTCAAAAATGAAAATTTACCCTCCTAGTCCCAATGGATGAATAGAAAATCACTTCAAAGTGACAGAAATGTTTGTTCATTGAATTTTGACTGGTAACCATCGCGAATAAAAAGCGCGATCAACTTTGAAAAACTCGCAATGAAATTCATCCAGAATCATTCCTATAGATGAATTGAACCTATCCCTATGTCATTGAAATTTTTGATCTACGAATTTGGACTGGTAACCATCACGATTAAAAAACGCGATAAAATTTGACAAACTCTCAATGGAATTGATCCAGAATCATTCTTATAGATGAATTGAACCTATCTCTAAGGCATTGAAATGTTTCTTCTACGAAATTGGACTGGTAACCATCGTTATTGAAAAAAAAATTCAAGAAATTTGTTATTGAAAACAAACTATTCATCGCCAACGACATCCCGTATTCCCAAGCGGTCACCTTTCCAAGTACTAACGGGACTCGACGTAACTTAACTTCTGGGAGCTGACGAGACCAGGTGCGTTCTACGTGATATGGCCGTTGACATTCAAAAATGAAAATTTACCCTCCCAGTCCCAATGGATGAATAGAAAATCACTTCAAAGTGACAGAAATGTTTGTTCATTGAATTTGGACTGGTAACCATCGCAAATAAAAAGCGCGATCAACTTTGAAAAACTCGCAATGAAATTCATCCAGAATCATTCCTATAGATGAATTGAACCTATCCCTATGTCATTGAAATTTTTGATCTACGAATTTGGACTGGTAACCATCACGATTAATAACGCGATAAAATTTGACAAACTCTCAATGGAATTGATCCAGAATCATTCTTATAGATGAATTGAACCTATCTCTAAGGCATTGAAATGTTTCATCTACGAAATTGGACTGGTAACCATCGTGATTGAAAAAAAATGTCAAGAAATTTGTTATTGAAAACAAACTATCCATCGCCAACGACATCCCGTATTCCCAAGCGGTCACCCTTCCAAGTACTAACGGGACTCGACGTAACTTAACTTCTGGGAGCTGACGAGACCAGGTGCGTTCTTCGTGATATGGCCGTTGACATTCAAAAATGAAAATTTACCCTACCAGTCCCAATGGATGAATAGAAAATCACTTCAAAGTGACAGAAATGTTTGTTCATTGAATTTGGACTGGTAACCATCGCGAATAAAAAGCGCGATCAACTTTGAAAATCTCGCAATGAAATTCATCCAGAATCATTCCTATAGATGAATTGAACCTATCCCTATGTCATTGAAATTTTTGATCTACGAATTTGGACTGGTAACCATTGCGATTAAAAAACGCGATAAAATTTGACAAACTCTCAATGGAATTGATCCAGAATCATTCTTATAGATGAATTGAACCTATCTCTAAGGCATTGAAATGTTTCATCTACGAAATTGGACTGGTAACCATCGTGATTGAAAAAAAATGTCAAGAAATTTGTTATTGAAAACAAACTATCCGTCGCCAACGACATCCCGTATTCCCAAGCGGTCACCCTTCCAAGTACTAACGGGACTCGACGTAACTTAACTTCTGGGAGCTGACGAGACCAGGTGCGTTCTACGTGATATGGCCGTTGACATTCAAAAATGAAAATTTACCCTCCCAGTCCCAATGGATGAATAGAAAATCACTTCAAAGTGACAGAAATGTTTGTTCTTTGAATTTGGACTGGTAACCATCGCAAATAAAAAGCGCGATCAACTTTGAAAATCTCGCAATGAAATTCATCCAGAATCATTCCTTTAGATGAATTGAACCTATCCCTATGTCATTGAAATTTTTGATCTACGAATTTGGACTGGTAACCATTGCGATTAAAAAACGCGATAAAATTTGACAAACTCTCAATGGAATTGATCCAGAATCATTCTTATAGATGAATTGAACCTATCTCTAAGGCATTGAAATGTTTCATCTACGAAATTGGACTGGTAACCATCGTGACAGTCCCAATGGACCCTCCTAGTCCCAATGGATGAATAGAAAATCACTTCAAAGTGACAGAAATGTTTGTTCATTGAATTTTGACTGGTAACCATCGCGAATAAAAAGCGCGATCAACTTTGAAAAACTCGCAATGAAATTCATCCAGAATCATTCCTATAGATGAATTGAACCTATCCCTATGTCATTGAAATTTTTGATCTACGAATTTGGACTGGTAACCATCACGATTAATAACGCGATAAAATTTGACAAACTCTCAATGGAATTGATCCAGAATCATTCTTATAGATGAATTGAACCTATCTCTAAGGCATTGAAATGTTTCATCTACGAAATTGGACTGGTAACCATCGTGATTGAAAAAAAATGTCAAGAAATTTGTTATTGAAAACAAACTATCCATCGCCAACGACATCCCGTATTCCCAAGCGGTCACCCTTCCAAGTACTAACGGAACTCGACGTAACTTAACTTCTGGGAGCTGACGAGACCAGGTGCGTTCTACGTGATATGGCCGTTGACATTCAAAAATGAAAATTTACCCTCCCAGTCCCAATGGATGAATAGAAAATCACTTCAAAGTGACAGAAATGTTTGTTCATTGAATTTTGACTGGTAACCATCGCGAATAAAAAGCGCGATCAACTTTGAAAAACTCGCAATGAAATTCATCCAGAATCATTCCTATAGATGAATTGAACCTATCCCTATGTCATTGAAATTTTTGATCTACGAATTTGGACTGGTAACCATCACGATTAAAAAACGCGATAAAATTTGACAAACTCTCAATGGAATTGATCCAGAATCATTCTTATAGATGAATTGAACCTATCTCTAAGGCATTGAAATGTTTCATCTACGAAATTGGACTGGTAACCATCGTGATTGAAAAAAAATGTCAAGAAATTTGTTATTGAAAACAAACTATCCATCGCCAACGACATCCCGTATTCCCAAGCGGTCACCCTTCCAAGTACTAACGGAACTCGACGTAACTTAACTTCTGGGAGCTGACGAGACCAGGTGCGTTCTACGTGATATGGCCGTTGACATTCAAAAATGAAAATTTACCCTCCCAGTCCCAATGGATGAATAGAAAATCACTTCAAAGTGACAGAAATGTTTGTTCATTGAATTTTGACTGGTAACCATCGCGAATAAAAAGCGCGATCAACTTTGAAAAACTCGCAATGAAATTCATCCAGAATCATTCCTATAGATGAATTGAACCTATCCCTATGTCATTGAAATTTTTGATCTACGAATTTGGACTGGTAACCATCACGATTAAAAAACGCGATAAAATTTGACAAACTCTCAATGGAATTGATCCAGAATCATTCTTATAGATGAATTGAACCTATCTCTAAGGCATTGAAATGTTTCATCTACGAAATTGGACTGGTAACCATCGTGATTGAAAAAAAATGTCAAGAAATTTGTTATTGAAAACAAACTATCCATCGCCAACGACATCCCGTATTCCCAAGCGGTCACCCTTCCAAGTACTAACGGAACTCGACGTAACTTAACTTCTGGGAGCTGACGAGACCAGGTGCGTTCTTCGTGATATGGCCGTTGACATTCAAAAATGAAAATTTACCCTCCCAGTCCCAATGGATGAATAGAAAATCACTTCAAAGTGACAGAAATGTTTGTTCATTGAATTTTGACTGGTAACCATCGCGAATAAAAAGCGCGATCAACTTTGAAAAACTCGCAATGAAATTCATCCAGAATCATTCCTATAGATGAATTGAACCTATCCCTATGTCATTGAAATTTTTGATCTACGAATTTGGACTGGTAACCATCACGATTAAAAAACGCGATAAAATTTGACAAACTCTCAATGGAATTGATCCAGAATCATTCTTATAGATGAATTGAACCTATCTCTAAGGCATTGAAATGTTTCATCTACGAAATTGGACTGGTAACCATCGTGATTGAAAAAAAATGTCAAGAAATTTGTTATTGAAAACAAACTATCCATCGCCAACGACATCCCGTATTCCCAAGCGGTCACCCTTCCAAGTACTAACGGAACTCGACGTAACTTAACTTCTGGGAGCTGACGAGACCAGGTGCGTTCTACGTGATATGGCCGTTGACATTCAAAAATGAAAATTTACCCTCCCAGTCCCAATGGATGAATAGAAAATCACTTCAAAGTGACAGAAATGTTTGTTCATTGAATTTTGACTGGTAACCATCGCGAATAAAAAGCGCGATCAACTTTGAAAAACTCGCAATGAAATTCATCCAGAATCATTCCTATAGATGAATTGAACCTATCCCTATGTCATTGAAATTTTTGATCTACGAATTTGGACTGGTAACCATCACGATTAAAAAACGCGATAAAATTTGACAAACTCTCAATGGAATTGATCCAGAATCATTCTTATAGATGAATTGAACCTATCTCTAAGGCATTGAAATGTTTCATCTACGAAATTGGACTGGTAACCATCGTTATTGAAAAAAAATTTCAAGAAATTTGTTATTGAAAACAAACTATCCATCGCCAACGACATCCCGTATTCCCAAGCGGTCACCCTTCCAAGTACTAACGGGACTCGACGTAACTTAACTTCTGGGAGCTGACGAGACCAGGTGCGTTCTTCGTGATATGGCCGTTGACATTCAAAAATGAAAATTTACCCTCCCAGTCCCAATGGATGAATAGAAAATCACTTCAAAGTGACAGAAATGTTTGTTCATTGAATTTTGACTGGTAACCATCGCGAATAAAAAGCGCGATCAACTTTGAAAATCTCGCAATGAAATTCATCCAGAATCATTCCTATAGATGAATTGAACCTATCCCTATGTCATTGAAATTTTTGATCTACGAATTTGGACTGGTAACCATCACGATTAATAACGCGATAAAATTTGACAAACTCTCAATGGAATTGATCCAGAATCATTCTTATAGATGAATTGAACCTATCTCTAAGGCATTGAAATGTTTCATCTACGAAATTGGACTGGTAACAATCGTGATTGAAAAAAAATGTCAAGAAATTTGTTATTGAAAACAAACTATCCATCGCCAACGACATCCCGTATTCCCAAGCGGTCACCCTTCCAAGTACTAACGGAACTCGACGTAACTTAACTTCTGGGAGCTGACGAGACCAGGTTCGTTCTACGTGATATGGCCGTTGACATTCAAAAATGAAAATTTACCCTCCCAGTCCCAATGGATGAATAGAAAATCACTTCAAAGTGACAGAAATGTTTGTTCATTGAATTTTGACTGGTAACCATCGCGAATAAAAAGCGCGATCAACTTTGAAAAACTCGCAATGAAATTCATCCAGAATCATTCCTATAGATGAATTGAACCTATCCCTATGTCATTGAAATTTTTGATCTACGAATTTGGACTGGTAACCATCACGATTAAAAAACGCGATAAAATTTGACAAACTCTCAATGGAATTGATCCAGAATCATTCTTATAGATGAATTGAACCTATCTCTAAGGCATTGAAATGTTTCATCTACGAAATTGGACTGGTAACCATCGTTATTGAAAAAAAAATTCAAGAAATTTTTTATTGAAAACAAACTATTCATCGCCAACGACATCCCGTATTCCCAAGCGGTCACCTTTCCAAGTACTAACGGGACTCGACGTAACTTAACTTCTGGGAGCTGACGAGACCAGGTGCGTTCTACGTGATATGGCCGTTGACATTCAAAAATGAAAATTTACCCTCCCAGTCCCAATGGATGAATAGAAAATCACTTCAAAGTGACAGAAATGTTTGTTCTTTGAATTTGGACTGGTAACCATCGCAAATAAAAAGCGCGATCAACTTTGAAAAACTCGCAATGAAATTCATCCAGAATCATTCCTATAGATGAATTGAACCTATCCCTATGTCATTGAAATTTTTGATCTACGAATTTGGACTGGTAACCATCACGATTAAAAAACGCGATAAAATTTGACAAACTCTCAATGGAATTGATCCAGAATCATTCTTATAGATGAATTGAACCTATCTCTAAGGCATTGAAATGTTTCATCTACGAAATTGGACTGGTAACCATCGTTATTGAAAAAAAAATTTCAAGAAATTTGTTATTGAAAACAAACTATCCATCGCCAACGACATCCCGTATTCCCAAGCGGTCACCCTTCCAAGTACTAACGGGACTCGACGTAACTTAACTTCTGGGAGCTGACGAGACCAGGTGCGTTCTTCGTGATATGGCCGTTGACATTCAAAAATGAAAATTTACCCTCCCAGTCCCAATGGATGAATAGAAAATCACTTCAAAGTGACAGAAATGTTTGTTCATTGAATTTTGACTGGTAACCATCGCGAATAAAAAGCGCGATCAACTTTGAAAATCTCGCAATGAAATTCATCCAGAATCATTCCTATAGATGAATTGAACCTATCCCTATGTCATTGAAATTTTTGATCTACGAATTTGGACTGGTAACCATCACGATTAATAACGCGATAAAATTTGACAAACTCTCAATGGAATTGATCCAGAATCATTCTTATAGATGAATTGAACCTATCTCTAAGGCATTGAAATGTTTCATCTACGAAATTGGACTGGTAACCATCGTGATTGAAAAAAAATGTCAAGAAATTTGTTATTGAAAACAAACTATCCATCGCCAACGACATCCCGTATTCCCAAGCGGTCACCCTTCCAAGTACTAACGGAACTCGACGTAACTTAACTTCTGGGAGCTGACGAGACCAGGTTCGTTCTACGTGATATGGCCGTTGACATTCAAAAATGAAAATTTACCCTCCCATTCCCAATGGATGAATAGAAAATCACTTCAAAGTGACAGAAATGTTTGTTCATTGAATTTTGACTGGTAACCATCGCGAATAAAAAGCGCGATCAACTTTGAAAAACTCGCAATGAAATTCATCCAGAATCATTCCTATAGATGAATTGAACCTATCCCTATGTCATTGAAATTTTTGATCTACGAATTTGGACTGGTAACCATCACGATTAAAAAACGCGATAAAATTTGACAAACTCTCAATGGAATTGATCCAGAATCATTCTTATAGATGAATTGAACCTATCTCTAAGGCATTGAAATGTTTCATCTACGAAATTGGACTGGTAACCATCGTTATTGAAAAAAAAATTCAAGAAATTTTTTATTGAAAACAAACTATTCATCGCCAACGACATCCCGTATTCCCAAGCGGTCACCTTTCCAAGTACTAACGGGACTCGACGTAACTTAACTTCTGGGAGCTGACGAGACCAGGTGCGTTCTACGTGATATGGCCGTTGACATTCAAAAATGAAAATTTACCCTCCCAGTCCCAATGGATGAATAGAAAATCACTTCAAAGTGACAGAAATGTTTGTTCTTTGAATTTGGACTGGTAACCATCGCAAATAAAAAGCGCGATCAACTTTGAAAAACTCGCAATGAAATTCATCCAGAATCATTCCTATAGATGAATTGAACCTATCCCTATGTCATTGAAATTTTTGATCTACGAATTTGGACTGGTAACCATCACGATTAAAAAACGCGATAAAATTTGACAAACTCTCAATGGAATTGATCCAGAATCATTCTTATAGATGAATTGAACCTATCTCTAAGGCATTGAAATGTTTCATCTACGAAATTGGACTGGTAACCATCGTTATTGAAAAAAAATTTCAAGAAATTTGTTATTGAAAACAAACTATCCATCGCCAACGACATCCCGTATTCCCAAGCGGTCACCCTTCCAAGTACTAACGGGACTCGACGTAACTTAACTTCTGGGAGCTGACGAGACCAGGTGCGTTCTTCGTGATATGGCCGTTGACATTCAAAAATGAAAATTTACCCTCCCAGTCCCAATGGATGAATAGAAAATCACTTCAAAGTGACAGAAATGTTTGTTCATTGAATTTTGACTGGTAACCATCGCGAATAAAAAGCGCGATCAACTTTGAAAATCTCGCAATGAAATTCATCCAGAATCATTCCTATAGATGAATTGAACCTATCCCTATGTCATTGAAATTTTTGATCTACGAAATTGGACTGGTAACCATCGTGATTGAAAAAAAATGTCAAGAAATTTGTTATTGAAAACAAACTATCCATCGCCAACGACATCCCGTATTCCCAAGCGGTCACCCTTCCAAGTACTAACGGAACTCGACGTAACTTAACTTCTGGGAGCTGACGAGACCAGGTTCGTTCTACGTGATATGGCCGTTGACATTCAAAAATGAAAATTTACCCTCCCAGTCCCAATGGATGAATAGAAAATCACTTCAAAGTGACAGAAATGTTTGTTCATTGAATTTTGACTGGTAACCATCGCGAATAAAAAGCGCGATCAACTTTGAAAAACTCGCAATGAAATTCATCCAGAATCATTCCTATAGATGAATTGAACCTATCCCTATGTCATTGAAATTTTTGATCTACGAATTTGGACTGGTAACCATCACGATTAAAAAACGCGATAAAATTTGACAAACTCTCAATGGAATTGATCCAGAATCATTCTTATAGATGAATTGAACCTATCTCTAAGGCATTGAAATGTTTCATCTACGAAATTGGACTGGTAACCATCGTTATTGAAAAAAAAATTCAAGAAATTTTTTATTGAAAACAAACTATTCATCGCCAACGACATCCCGTATTCCCAAGCGGTCACCTTTCCAAGTACTAACGGGACTCGACGTAACTTAACTTCTGGGAGCTGACGAGACCAGGTGCGTTCTACGTGATATGGCCGTTGACATTCAAAAATGAAAATTTACCCTCCCAGTCCCAATGGATGAATAGAAAATCACTTCAAAGTGACAGAAATGTTTGTTCTTTGAATTTGGACTGGTAACCATCGCAAATAAAAAGCGCGATCAACTTTGAAAAACTCGCAATGAAATTCATCCAGAATCATTCCTATAGATGAATTGAACCTATCCCTATGTCATTGAAATTTTTGATCTACGAATTTGGACTGGTAACCATCACGATTAAAAAACGCGATAAAATTTGACAAACTCTCAATGGAATTGATCCAGAATCATTCTTATAGATGCATTGAACCTATCTCTAAGGCATTGAAATGTTTCATCTACGAAATTTGACTGGTAACCATCGTTATTGAAAAAAAATTTCAAGAAATTTGTTATTGAAAACAAACTATCCATCGCCAACGACATCCCGTATTCCCAAGCGGTCACCCTTCCAAGTACTAAATGGACTCGACGTAACTTAACTTCTGGGAGCTGACGAGACCAGGTGCGTTCTTCGTGATATGGCCGTTGACATTCAAAAATGAAAATTTACCCTCCCAGTCCCAATGGATGAATAGAAAATCACTTCAAAGTGACAGAAATGTTTGTTCATTGAATTTGGACTGGTAACCATCGCGAATAAAAAGCGCGATCAACTTTGAAAAACTCTCAATGGAATTGATCCAGAATCATTCTTATAGATGAATTGAACCTATCTCTAAGGCATTGAAATGTTTCATCTACGAAATTGGACTGGTAACCCTCGTGATTGAAAAAAAATGTCAAGAAATTTGTTATTGAAAACAAACTATCCATCGCCAACGACATCCCGTATTCCCAAGCGGTCACCCTTCCAAGTACTAACGGAACTCGACGTAACTTAACTTCTGGGAGCTGACGAGACCAGGTGCGTTCTACGTGATATGGCCGTTGACATTCAAAAATGAAAATTTACCCTCCCAGTCCCAATGGATGAATAGAAAATCACTTCAAAGTGACAGAAATGTTTGTTCATTGAATTTTGACTGGTAACCATCGCGAATAAAAAGCGCGATCAACTTTGAAAAACTCGCAATGAAATTCATCCAGAATCATTCCTATAGATGAATTGAACCTATCCCTATGTCATTGAAATTTTTGATCTACGAATTTGGACTGGTAACCATCACGATTAATAACGCGATAAAATTTGACAAACTCTCAATGGAATTGATCCAGAATCATTCTTATAGATGAATTGAACCTATCTCTAAGGCATTGAAATGTTTCATCTACGAAATTGGACTGGTAACCATCGTTATTGAAAAAAAATTTCAAGAAATTTGTTATTGAAAACAAACTATCCATCGCCAACGACATCCCGTATTCCCAAGCGGTCACCCTTCCAAGTACTAACGGGACTCGACGTAACTTAACTTCTGGGAGCTGACGAGACCAGGTGCGTTCTTCGTGATATGGCCGTTGACATTCAAAAATGAAAATTTACCCTCCCAGTCCCAATGGATGAATAGAAAATCACTTCAAAGTGACAGAAATGTTTGTTCATTGAATTTTGACTGGTAACCATCGCGAATAAAAAGCGCGATCAACTTTGAAAAACTCGCAATGAAATTCATCCAGAATCATTCCTATAGATGAATTGAACCTATCCCTATGTCATTGAAATTTTTGATCTACGAATTTGGACTGGTAACCATCACGATTAAAAAACGCGATAAAATTTGACAAACTCTCAATGGAATTGATCCAGAATCATTCTTATAGATGAATTGAACCTATCTCTAAGGCATTGAAATGTTTCATCTACGAAATTGGACTGGTAACCATCGTTATTGAAAAAAAATTTCAAGAAATTTGTTATTGAAAACAAACTATCCATCGCCAACGACATCCCGTATTCCCAAGCGGTCACCCTTCCAAGTACTAACGGGACTCGACGTAACTTAACTTCTGGGAGCTGACGAGACCAGGTGCGTTCTTCGTGATATGGCCGTTGACATTCAAAAATGAAAATTTACCCTCCCAGTCCCAATGGATGAATAGAAAATCACTTCAAAGTGACAGAAATGTTTGTTCATTGAATTTGGACTGGTAACCATCGCGAATAAAAAGCGCGATCAACTTTGAAAAACTCGCAATGAAATTCATCCAGAATCATTCCTATAGATGAATTGAACCTATCCCTATGTCATTGAAATTTTTGATCTACGAATTTGGACTGGTAACCATCACGATTAAAAAACGCGATAAAATTTGACAAACTCTCAATGGAATTGATCCAGAATCATTCTTATAGATGAATTGAACCTATCTCTAAGGCATTGAAATGTTTCATCTACGAAATTGGACTGGTAACCATCGTTATTGAAAAAAAATTTCAAGAAATTTGTTATTGAAAACAAACTATCCATCGCCAACGACATCCCGTATTCCCAAGCGGTCACCCTTCCAAGTACTAACGGGACTCGACGTAACTTAACTTCTGGGAGCTGACGAGACCAGGTGCGTTCTTCGTGATATGGCCGTTGACATTCAAAAATGAAAATTTACCCTCCCAGTCCCAATGGATGAATAGAAAATCACTTCAAAGTGACAGAAATGTTTGTTCATTGAATTTTGACTGGTAACCATCGCGAATAAAAAGCGCGATCAACTTTGAAAAACTCGCAATGAAATTCATCCAGAATCATTCCTATAGATGAATTGAACCTATCCCTATGTCATTGAAATTTTTGATCTACGAATTTGGACTGGTAACCATCACGATTAATAACGCGATAAAATTTGACAAACTCTCAATGGAATTGATCCAGAATCATTCTTATAGATGAATTGAACCTATCTCTAAGGCATTGAAATGTTTCATCTACGAAATTGGACTGGTAACCATCGTTATTGAAAAAAAATTTCAAGAAATTTGTTATTGAAAACAAACTATCCATCGCCAACGACATCCCGTATTCCCAAGCGGTCACCCTTCCAAGTACTAACGGGACTCGACGTAACTTAACTTCTGGGAGCTGACGAGACCAGGTGCGTTCTTCGTGATATGGCCGTTGACATTCAAAAATGAAAATTTACCCTCCCAGTCCCAATGGATGAATAGAAAATCACTTCAAAGTGACAGAAATGTTTGTTCATTGAATTTGGACTGGTAACCATCGCGAATAAAAAGCGCGATCAACTTTGAAAAACTCGCAATGAAATTCATCCAGAATCATTCCTATAGATGAATTGAACCTATCCCTATGTCATTGAAATTTTTGATCTACGAATTTGGACTGGTAACCATCACGATTAAAAAACGCGATAAAATTTGACAAACTCTCAATGGAATTGATCCAGAATCATTCTTATAGATGAATTGAACCTATCTCTAAGGCATTGAAATGTTTCATCTACGAAATTGGACTGGTAACCATCGTTATTGAAAAAAAATTTCAAGAAATTTGTTATTGAAAACAAACTATCCATCGCCAACGACATCCCGTATTCCCAAGCGGTCACCCTTCCAAGTACTAACGGGACTCGACGTAACTTAACTTCTGGGAGCTGACGAGACCAGGTGCGTTCTTCGTGATATGGCCGTTGACATTCAAAAATGAAAATTTACCCTCCCAGTCCCAATGGATGAATAGAAAATCACTTCAAAGTGACAGAAATGTTTGTTCATTGAATTTTGACTGGTAACCATCGCGAATAAAAAGCGCGATCAACTTTGAAAAACTCGCAATGAAATTCATCCAGAATCATTCCTATAGATGAATTGAACCTATCCCTATGTCATTGAAATTTTTGATCTACGAATTTGGACTGGTAACCATCACGATTAATAACGCGATAAAATTTGACAAACTCTCAATGGAATTGATCCAGAATCATTCTTATAGATGAATTGAACCTATCTCTAAGGCATTGAAATGTTTCATCTACGAAATTGGACTGGTAACCATCGTTATTGAAAAAAAATTTCAAGAAATTTTTTATTGAAAACAAACTATTCATCGCCAACGACATCCCGTATTCCCAAGCGGTCACCCTTCCAATTACTAACGGGACTCGACGTAACTTAACTTCTGGGAGCTGCCGAGACCAGGTGCGTTCTACGTGATATGGCCGTTGACATTCAAAAATGAAAATTTACCCTCCCAGTCCCAATGGATGAATAGAAAATCACTTCAAAGTGACAGAAATGTTTGTTCATTGAATTTTGACTGGTAACCATCGCGAATAAAAAGCGCGATCAACTTTGAAAATCTCGCAATGAAATTCATCCAGAATCATTCCTATAGATGAATTGAACCTATCCCTATGTCATTGAAATTTTTGATCTACGAATTTGGACTGGTAACCATCACGATTAATAACGCGATAAAATTTGACAAACTCTCAATGGAATTGATCCAGAATCATTCTTATAGATGAATTGAACCTATCTCTAAGGCATTGAAATGTTTCATCTACGAAATTGGACTGGTAACCATCGTGATTGAAAAAAAATGTCAAGAAATTTGTTATTGAAAACAAACTATCCATCGCCAACGACATCCCGTATTCCCAAGCGGTCACCCTTCCAAGTACTAACGGAACTCGACGTAACTTAACTTCTGGGAGCTGACGAGACCAGGTTCGTTCTACGTGATATGGCCGTTGACATTCAAAAATGAAAATTTACCCTCCCAGTCCCAATGGATGAATAGAAAATCACTTCAAAGTGACAGAAATGTTTGTTCATTGAATTTTGACTGGTAACCATCGCGAATAAAAAGCGCGATCAACTTTGAAAAACTCGCAATGAAATTCATCCAGAATCATTCCTATAGATGAATTGAACCTATCCCTATGTCATTGAAATTTTTGATCTACGAATTTGGACTGGTAACCATCACGATTAAAAAACGCGATAAAATTTGACAAACTCTCAATGGAATTGATCCAGAATCATTCTTATAGATGAATTGAACCTATCTCTAAGGCATTGAAATGTTTCATCTACGAAATTGGACTGGTAACCATCGTTATTGAAAAAAAAATTCAAGAAATTTTTTATTGAAAACAAACTATTCATCGCCAACGACATCCCGTATTCCCAAGCGGTCACCTTTCCAAGTACTAACGGGACTCGACGTAACTTAACTTCTGGGAGCTGACGAGACCAGGTGCGTTCTACGTGATATGGCCGTTGACATTCAAAAATGAAAATTTACCCTCCCAGTCCCAATGGATGAATAGAAAATCACTTCAAAGTGACAGAAATGTTTGTTCTTTGAATTTGGACTGGTAACCATCGCAAATAAAAAGCGCGATCAACTTTGAAAAACTCGCAATGAAATTCATCCAGAATCATTCCTATAGATGAATTGAACCTATCCCTATGTCATTGAAATTTTTGATCTACGAATTTGGACTGGTAACCATCACGATTAAAAAACGCGATAAAATTTGACAAACTCTCAATGGAATTGATCCAGAATCATTCTTATAGATGCATTGAACCTATCTCTAAGGCATTGAAATGTTTCATCTACGAAATTTGACTGGTAACCATCGTTATTGAAAAAAAATTTCAAGAAATTTGTTATTGAAAACAAACTATCCATCGCCAACGACATCCCGTATTCCCAAGCGGTCACCCTTCCAAGTACTAACGGAACTCGACGTAACTTAACTTCTGGGAGCTGACGAGACCAGGTGCGTTCTACGTGATATGGCCGTTGACATTCAAAAATGAAAATTTACCCTCCCAGTCCCAATGGATGAATAGAAAATCACTTCAAAGTGACAGAAATGTTTGTTCATTGAATTTTGACTGGTAACCATCGCAAATAAAAAGCGCGATCAACTTTGAAAAACTCGCAATGAAATTCATCCAGAATCATTCCTATAGATGAATTGAACCTATCCCTATGTCATTGAAATTTTTGATCTACGAATTTGGACTGGTAACCATCACGATTAAAAAACGCGATAAAATTTGACAAACTCTCAATGGAATTGATCCAGAATCATTCTTATAGATGAATTGAACCTATCTCTAAGGCATTGAAATGTTTCATCTACGAAATTGGACTGGTAACCATCGTTATTGAAAAAAAAATTCAAGAAATTTTTTATTGAAAACAAACTATTCATCGCCAACGACATCCCGTATTCCCAAGCGGTCACCTTTCCAAGTACTAACGGGACTCGACGTAACTTAACTTCTGGGAGCTGACGAGACCAGGTGCGTTCTACGTGATATGGCCGTTGACATTCAAAAATGAAAATTTACCCTCCCAGTCCCAATGGATGAATAGAAAATCACTTCAAAGTGACAGAAATGTTTGTTCTTTGAATTTGGACTGGTAACCATCGCAAATAAAAAGCGCGATCAACTTTGAAAAACTCGCAATGAAATTCATCCAGAATCATTCCTATAGATGAATTGAACCTATCCCTATGTCATTGAAATTTTTGATCTACGAATTTGGACTGGTAACCATCACGATTAAAAAACGCGATAAAATTTGACAAACTCTCAATGGAATTGATCCAGAATCATTCTTATAGATGAATTGAACCTATCTCTAAGGCATTGAAATGTTTCATCTACGAAATTGGACTGGTAACCATCGTTATTGAAAAAAAAATTCAAGAAATTTTTTATTGAAAACAAACTATTCATCGCCAACGACATCCCGTATTCCCAAGCGGTCACCTTTCCAAGTACTAACGGGACTCGACGTAACTTAACTTCTGGGAGCTGACGAGACCAGGTGCGTTCTACGTGATATGGCCGTTGACATTCAAAAATGAAAATTTACCCTCCCAGTCCCAATGGATGAATAGAAAATCACTTCAAAGTGACAGAAATGTTTGTTCATTGAATTTTGACTGGTAACCATCGCGAATAAAAAGCGCGATCAACTTTGAAAAACTCGCAATGAAATTCATCCAGAATCATTCCTATAGATGAATTGAACCTATCCCTATGTCATTGAAATTTTTTATCTACGAATTTGGACTGGTAACCATCACGATTAAAAAACGCGATAAAATTTGACAAACTCTCAATGGAATTGATCCAGAATCATTCTTATAGATGAATTGAACCTATCTCTAAGGCATTGAAATGTTTCATCTACGAAATTGGACTGGTAACCATCGTTATTGAAAAAAAAATTCAAGAAATTTTTTATTGAAAACAAACTATTCATCGCCAACGACATCCCGTATTCCCAAGCGGTCACCTTTCCAAGTACTAACGGGACTCGACGTAACTTAACTTCTGGGAGCTGACGAGACCAGGTGCGTTCTACGTGATATGGCCGTTGACATTCAAAAATGAAAATTTACCCTCCCAGTCCCAATGGATGAATAGAAAATCACTTCAAAGTGACAGAAATGTTTGTTCATTGAATTTTGACTGGTAACCATCGCGAATAAAAAGCGCGATCAACTTTGAAAAACTCGCAATGAAATTCATCCAGAATCATTCCTATAGATGAATTGAACCTATCCCTATGTCATTGAAATTTTTTATCTACGAATTTGGACTGGTAACCATCACGATTAAAAAACGCGATAAAATTTGACAAACTCTCAATGGAATTGATCCAGAATCATTCTTATAGATGAATTGAACCTATCTCTAAGGCATTGAAATGTTTCATCTACGAAATTGGACTGGTAACCATCGTTATTGAAAAAAAAATTCAAGAAATTTTTTATTGAAAACAAACTATTCATCGCCAACGACATCCCGTATTCCCAAGCGGTCACCTTTCCAAGTACTAACGGGACTCGACGTAACTTAACTTCTGGGAGCTGACGAGACCAGGTGCGTTCTACGTGATATGGCCGTTGACATTCAAAAATGAAAATTTACCCTCCCAGTCCCAATGGATGAATAGAAAATCACTTCAAAGTGACAGAAATGTTTGTTCTTTGAATTTGGACTGGTAACCATCGCAAATAAAAAGCGCGATCAACTTTGAAAAACTCGCAATGAAATTCATCCAGAATCATTCCTATAGATGAATTGAACCTATCCCTATGTCATTGAAATTTTTGATCTACGAATTTGGACTGGTAACCATCACGATTAAAAAACGCGATAAAATTTGACAAACTCTCAATGGAATTGATCCAGAATCATTCTTATAGATGCATTGAACCTATCTCTAAGGCATTGAAATGTTTCATCTACGAAATTTGACTGGTAACCATCGTTATTGAAAAAAAATTTCAAGAAATTTGTTATTGAAAACAAACTATCCATCGCCAACGACATCCCGTATTCCCAAGCGGTCACCCTTCCAAGTACTAACGGAACTCGACGTAACTTAACTTCTGGGAGCTGACGAGACCAGGTGCGTTCTACGTGATATGGCCGTTGACATTCAAAAATGAAAATTTACCCTCCCAGTCCCAATGGATGAATAGAAAATCACTTCAAAGTGACAGAAATGTTTGTTCATTGAATTTTGACTGGTAACCATCGCGAATAAAAAGCGCGATCAACTTTGAAAAACTCGCAATGAAATTCATCCAGAATCATTCCTATAGATGAATTGAACCTATCCCTATGTCATTGAAATTTTTTATCTACGAATTTGGACTGGTAACCATCACGATTAAAAAACGCGATAAAATTTGACAAACTCTCAATGGAATTGATCCAGAATCATTCTTATAGATGAATTGAACCTATCTCTAAGGCATTGAAATGTTTCATCTACGAAATTGGACTGGTAACCATCGTTATTGAAAAAAAAATTCAAGAAATTTTTTATTGAAAACAAACTATTCATCGCCAACGACATCCCGTATTCCCAAGCGGTCACCTTTCCAAGTACTAACGGGACTCGACGTAACTTAACTTCTGGGAGCTGACGAGACCAGGTGCGTTCTACGTGATATGGCCGTTGACATTCAAAAATGAAAATTTACCCTCCCAGTCCCAATGGATGAATAGAAAATCACTTCAAAGTGACAGAAATGTTTGTTCTTTGAATTTGGACTGGTAACCATCGCAAATAAAAAGCGCGATCAACTTTGAAAAACTCGCAATGAAATTCATCCAGAATCATTCCTATAGATGAATTGAACCTATCCCTATGTCATTGAAATTTTTGATCTACGAATTTGGACTGGTAACCATCACGATTAAAAAACGCGATAAAATTTGACAAACTCTCAATGGAATTGATCCAGAATCATTCTTATAGATGAATTGAACCTATCTCTAAGGCATTGAAATGTTTCATCTACGAAATTGGACTGGTAACCATCGTTATTGAAAAAAAAATTCAAGAAATTTTTTATTGAAAACAAACTATTCATCGCCAACGACATCCCGTATTCCCAAGCGGTCACCTTTCCAAGTACTAACGGGACTCGACGTAACTTAACTTCTGGGAGCTGACGAGACCAGGTGCGTTCTACGTGATATGGCCGTTGACATTCAAAAATGAAAATTTACCCTCCCAGTCCCAATGGATGAATAGAAAATCACTTCAAAGTGACAGAAATGTTTGTTCATTGAATTTGGACTGGTAACCATCGCGAATAAAAAGCGCGATCAACTTTGAAAAACTCGCAATGAAATTCATCCAGAATCATTCCTATAGATGAATTAAACCTATCCCTATGTCATTGAAATTTTTGATCTACGAATTTGGACTGGTAACCATCACGATTAATAACGCGATAAAATTTGACAAACTCTCAATGGAATTGATCCAGAATCATTCTTATAGATGAATTGAACCTATCTCTAAGGCATTGAAATGTTTCATCTACGAAATTGGACTGGTAACCATCGTGATTGAAAAAAAATGTCAAGAAATTTGTTATTGAAAACAAACTATCCATCGCCAACGACATCCCGTATTCCCAAGCGGTCACCCTTCCAAGTACTAACGGAACTCGACGTAACTTAACTTCTGGGAGCTGACGAGACCAGGTGCGTTCTACGTGATATGGCCGTTGACATTCAAAAATGAAAATTTACCCTCCCAGTCCCAATGGATGAATAGAAAATCACTTCAAAGTGACAGAAATGTTTGTTCATTGAATTTGGACTGGTAACCATCGCGAATAAAAAGCGCGATCAACTTTGAAAAACTCGCAATGAAATTCATCCAGAATCATTCCTATAGATGAATTAAACCTATCCCTATGTCATTGAAATTTTTGATCTACGAATTTGGACTGGTAACCATCACGATTAATAACGCGATAAAATTTGACAAACTCTCAATGGAATTGATCCAGAATCATTCTTATAGATGAATTGAACCTATCTCTAAGGCATTGAAATGTTTCATCTACGAAATTGGACTGGTAACCATCGTGATTGAAAAAAAATGTCAAGAAATTTGTTATTGAAAACAAACTATCCATCGCCAACGACATCCCGTATTCCCAAGCGGTCACCCTTCCAAGTACTAACGGAACTCGACGTAACTTAACTTCTGGGAGCTGACGAGACCAGGTGCGTTCTACGTGATATGGCCGTTGACATTCAAAAATGAAAATTTACCCTCCCAGTCCCAATGGATGAATAGAAAATCACTTCAAAGTGACAGAAATGTTTGTTCATTGAATTTGGACTGGTAACCATCGCGAATAAAAAGCGCGATCAACTTTGAAAAACTCGCAATGAAATTCATCCAGAATCATTTCTATAGATGAATTGAACCTATCCCTATGTCATTGAAATTTTTGATCTACGAATTTGGACTGGTAACCATCACGATTAAAAAACGCGATAAAATTTGACAAACTCTCAATGGAATTGATCCAGAATCATTCTTATAGATGAATTGAACCTATCTCTAAGGCATTGAAATGTTTCATCTACGAAATTGGACTGGTAACCATCGTTATTGAAAAAAAAATTCAAGAAATTTTTTATTGAAAACAAACTATTCATCGCCAACGACATCCCGTATTCCCAAGCGGTCACCTTTCCAAGTACTAACGGGACTCGACGTAACTTAACTTCTGGGAGCTGACGAGACCAGGTGCGTTCTACGTGATATGGCCGTTGACATTCAAAAATGAAAATTTACCCTCCCAGTCCCAATGGATGAATAGAAAATCACTTCAAAGTGACAGAAATGTTTGTTCTTTGAATTTGGACTGGTAACCATCGCAAATAAAAAGCGCGATCAACTTTGAAAAACTCGCAATGAAATTCATCCAGAATCATTTCTATAGATGAATTGAACCTATCCCTATGTCATTGAAATTTTTGATCTACGAATTTGGACTGGTAACCATCACGATTAATAACGCGATAAAATTTGACAAACTCTCAATGGAATTGATCCAGAATCATTCTTATAGATGAATTGAACCTATCTCTAAGGCATTGAAATGTTTCATCTACGAAATTGGACTGGTAACCATCGTGATTGAAAAAAAATGTCAAGAAATTTGTTATTGAAAACAAACTATCCATCGCCAACGACATCCCGTATTCCCAAGCGGTCACCCTTCCAAGTACTAACGGAACTCGACGTAACTTAACTTCTGGGAGCTGACGAGACCAGGTGCGTTCTACGTGATATGGCCGTTGACATTCAAAAATGAAAATTTACCCTCCCAGTCCCAATGGATGAATAGAAAATCACTTCAAAGTGACAGAAATGTTTGTTCATTGAATTTGGACTGGTAACCATCGCGAATAAAAAGCGCGATCAACTTTGAAAAACTCGCAATGAAATTCATCCAGAATCATTCCTATAGATGAATTAAACCTATCCCTATGTCATTGAAATTTTTGATCTACGAATTTGGACTGGTAACCATCACGATTAATAACGCGATAAAATTTGACAAACTCTCAATGGAATTGATCCAGAATCATTCTTATAGATGAATTGAACCTATCTCTAAGGCATTGAAATGTTTCATCTACGAAATTGGACTGGTAACCATCGTGATTGAAAAAAAATGTCAAGAAATTTGTTATTGAAAACAAACTATCCATCGCCAACGACATCCCGTATTCCCAAGCGGTCACCCTTCCAAGTACTAACGGAACTCGACGTAACTTAACTTCTGGGAGCTGACGAGACCAGGTGCGTTCTACGTGATATGGCCGTTGACATTCAAAAATGAAAATTTACCCTCCCAGTCCCAATGGATGAATAGAAAATCACTTCAAAGTGACAGAAATGTTTGTTCATTGAATTTGGACTGGTAACCATCGCGAATAAAAAGCGCGATCAACTTTGAAAAACTCGCAATGAAATTCATCCAGAATCATTCCTATAGATGAATTGAACCTATCCCTATGTCATTGAAATTTTTGATCTACGAATTTGGACTGGTAACCATTGCGATTAAAAAACGCGATAAAATTTGACAAACTCTCAATGGAATTGATTCAGAATCATTCTTATAGATGAATTGAACCTATCTCTAAGGCATTGAAATGTTTCATCTACGAAATTGGACTGGTAACCATCGTTATTGAAAAAAAAATTCAAGAAATTTTTTATTGAAAACAAACTATTCATCGCCAACGACATCCCGTATTCCCAAGCGGTCACCCTTCCAAGTACTAACGGAACTCGACGTAACTTAACTTCTGAGAGCTGACGAGACCAGGTGCGTTCTACGTGATATGGCCGTTGACATTCAAAAATGAAAATTTACCCTCCCAGTCCCAATGGATGAATAGAAAATCACTTCAAAGTGACAGAAATGTTTGTTCATTGAATTTGGACTGGTAACCATCGCGAATAAAAAGCGCGATCAACTTTGAAAAACTCGCAATGAAATTCATCCAGAATCATTCCTATAGATGAATTGAACCTATCCCTATGTCATTGAAATTTTTGATCTACGAATTTGGACTGGTAACCATTGCGATTAAAAAACGCGATAAAATTTGACAAACTCTCAATGGAATTGATTCAGAATCATTCTTATAGATGAATTGAACCTATCTCTAAGGCATTGAAATGTTTCATCTACGAAATTGGACTGGTAACCATCGTTATTGAAAAAAAAATTCAAGAAATTTTTTATTGAAAACAAACTATTCATCGCCAACGACATCCCGTATTCCCAAGCGGTCACCCTTCCAAGTACTAACGGAACTCGACGTAACTTAACTTCTGAGAGCTGACGAGACCAGGTGCGTTCTACGTGATATGGCCGTTGACATTCAAAAATGAAAATTTACCCTCCCAGTCCCAATGGATGAATAGAAAATCACTTCAAAGTGACAGAAATGTTTGTTCATTGAATTTTGACTGGTAACCATCGCGAATAAAAAGCGCGATCAACTTTGAAAAACTCGCAATGAAATTCATCCAGAATCATTCCTATAGATGAATTAAACCTATCCCTATGTCATTGAAATTTTTGATCTACGAATTTGGACTGGTAACCATCACGATTAATAACGCGATAAAATTTGACAAACTCTCAATGGAATTGATCCAGAATCATTCTTATAGATGAATTGAACCTATCTCTAAGGCATTGAAATGTTTCATCTACGAAATTGGACTGGTAACCATCGTGATTGAAAAAAAATGTCAAGAAATTTGTTATTGAAAACAAACTATCCATCGCCAACGACATCCCGTATTCCCAAGCGGTCACCCTTCCAAGTACTAACGGAACTCGACGTAACTTAACTTCTGGGAGCTGACGAGACCAGGTGCGTTCTACGTGATATGGCCGTTGACATTCAAAAATGAAAATTTACCCTCCCAGTCCCAATGGATGAATAGAAAATCACTTCAAAGTGACAGAAATGTTTGTTCATTGAATTTGGACTGGTAACCATCGCGAATAAAAAGCGCGATCAACTTTGAAAAACTCGCAATGAAATTCATCCAGAATCATTCCTATAGATGAATTGAACCTATCCCTATGTCATTGAAATTTTTGATCTACGAATTTGGACTGGTAACCATTGCGATTAAAAAACGCGATAAAATTTGACAAACTCTCAATGGAATTGATCCAGAATCATTCTTATAGATGAATTGAACCTATCTCTAAGGCATTGAAATGTTTCATCTACGAAATTGGACTGGTAACCATCGTGATTGAAAAAAAATGTCAAGAAATTTGTTATTGAAAACAAACTATCCATCGCCAACGACATCCCGTATTCCCAAGCGGTCACCCTTCCAAGTACTAACGGAACTCGACGTAACTTAACTTCTGGGAGCTGACGAGACCAGGTGCGTTCTACGTGATATGGCCGTTGACATTCAAAAATGAAAATTTACCCTCCCAGTCCCAATGGATGAATAGAAAATCACTTCAAAGTGACAGAAATGTTTGTTCATTGAATTTTGACTGGTAACCATTGCGAATAAAAAGCGCGATCAACTTTGAAAAACTCGCAATGAAATTCATCCAGAATCATTCTTATAGATGAATTGAACCTATCCCTATGTCATTGAAATTTTTGATCTACGAATTTGGACTGGTAACCATTGCGATTAAAAAACGCGATAAAATTTGACAAACTCTCAATGGAATTGATCCAGAATCATTCTTATAGATGAATTGAACCTATCTCTAAGGCATTGAAATGTTTCATCTACGAAATTGGACTGGTAACCATCGTTATTGAAAAAAAAATTCAAGAAATTTTTTATTGAAAACAAACTATTCATCGCCAACGACATCCCGTATTCCCAAGCGGTCACCCTTCCAAGTACTAACGGAACTCGACGTAACTTAACTTCTGAGAGCTGACGAGACCAGGTGCGTTCTACGTGATATGGCCGTTGACATTCAAAAATGAAAATTTACCCTCCCAGTCCCAATGGATGAATAGAAAATCACTTCAAAGTGACAGAAATGTTTGTTCATTGAATTTTGACTGGTAACCAATGCGAATAAAAAGCGCGATCAACTTTGAAAAACTCGCAATGAAATTCATCCAGAATCATTCCTATAGATGAATTGAACCTATCCCTATGTCATTGAAATTTTTGATCTACGAATTTGGACTGGTAACCATCACGATTAAAAAACGCGATAAAATTTGACAAACTCTCAATGGAATTGATCCAGAATCATTCTTATAGATGAATTGAACCTATCTCTAAGGCATTGAAATGTTTCATCTACGAAATTGGACTGGTAACCATCGTTATTGAAAAAAAAATTCAAGAAATTTTTTATTGAAAACAAACTATTCATCGCCAACGACATCCCGTATTCCCAAGCGGTCACCTTTCCAAGTACTAACGGGACTCGACGTAACTTAACTTCTGGGAGCTGACGAGACCAGGTGCGTTCTACGTGATATGGCCGTTGACATTCAAAAATGAAAATTTACCCTCCCAGTCCCAATGGATGAATAGAAAATCACTTCAAAGTGACAGAAATGTTTGTTCTTTGAATTTGGACTGGTAACCATCGCAAATAAAAAGCGCGATCAACTTTGAAAAACTCGCAATGAAATTCATCCAGAATCATTTCTATAGATGAATTGAACCTATCCCTATGTCATTGAAATTTTTGATCTACGAATTTGGACTGGTAACCATCACGATTAAAAAACGCGATAAAATTTGACAAACTCTCAATGGAATTGATCCAGAATCATTCTTATACATGCATTGAACCTATCTCTAAGGCATTGAAATGTTTCATCTACGAAATTTGACTGGTAACCATCGTTATTGAAAAAAAATTTCAAGAAATTTGTTATTGAAAACAAACTATCCATCGCCAACGACATCCCGTATTCCCAAGCGGTCACCCTTCCAAGTACTAACGGGACTAGCTGACGAGACCAGGTGCGTTCTTCGTGATATGGCCGTTGACATTCAAAAATGAAAATTTACCCTCCCAGTCCCAATGGATGAATAGAAAATCACTTCAAAGTGACAGAAATGTTTGTTCATTGAATTTGGACTGGTAACCATCGCGAATAAAAAGCGCGATCAACTTTGAAAAACTCGCAATGAAATTCATCCAGAATCATTCCTATAGATGAATTAAACCTATCCCTATGTCATTGAAATTTTTGATCTACGAATTTGGACTGGTAACCATCACGATTAATAACGCGATAAAATTTGACAAACTCTCAATGGAATTGATCCAGAATCATTCTTATAGATGAATTGAACCTATCTCTAAGGCATTGAAATGTTTCATCTACGAAATTGGACTGGTAACCATCGTGATTGAAAAAAAATGTCAAGAAATTTGTTATTGAAAACAAACTATCCATCGCCAACGACATCCCGTATTCCCAAGCGGTCACCCTTCCAAGTACTAACGGAACTCGACGTAACTTAACTTCTGGGAGCTGACGAGACCAGGTGCGTTCTACGTGATATGGCCGTTGACATTCAAAAATGAAAATTTACCCTCCCAGTCCCAATGGATGAATAGAAAATCACTTCAAAGTGACAGAAATGTTTGTTCATTGAATTTGGACTGGTAACCATCGCGAATAAAAAGCGCGATCAACTTTGAAAAACTCGCAATGAAATTCATCCAGAATCATTCCTATAGATGAATTGAACCTATCCCTATGTCATTGAAATTTTTGATCTACGAATTTGGACTGGTAACCATTGCGATTAAAAAACGCGATAAAATTTGACAAACTCTCAATGGAATTGATCCAGAATCATTCTTATAGATGAATTGAACCTATCTCTAAGGCATTGAAATGTTTCATCTACGAAATTGGACTGGTAACCATCGTGATTGAAAAAAAATGTCAAGAAATTTGTTATTGAAAACAAACTATCCATCGCCAACGACATCCCGTATTCCCAAGCGGTCACCCTTCCAAGTACTAACGGGACTCGACGTAACTTAACTTCTGGGAGCTGACGAGACCAGGTGCGTTCTACGTGATATGGCCGTTGACATTCAAAAATGAAAATTTACCCTCCCAGTCCCAATGGATGAATAGAAAATCACTTCAAAGTGACAGAAATGTTTGTTCATTGAATTTTGACTGGTAACCATCGCGAATAAAAAGCGCGATCAACTTTGAAAAACTCGCAATGAAATTCATCCAGAATCATTCCTATAGATGAATTGAACCTATCCCTATGTCATTGAAATTTTTGATCTACGAATTTGGACTGGTAACCATTGCGATTAAAAAACGCGATAAAATTTGACAAACTCTCAATGGAATTGATCCAGAATCATTCTTATAGATGAATTGAACCTATCTCTAAGGCATTGAAATGTTTCATCTACGAAATTGGACTGGTAACCATCGTGATTGAAAAAAAATGTCAAGAAATTTGTTATTGAAAACAAACTATCCATCGCCAACGACATCCCGTATTCCCAAGCGGTCACCCTTCCGAGTACTAACGGGACTCGACGTAACTTAACTTCTGGGAGCTGACGAGACCAGGTGCGTTCTACGTGATATGGCCATTGACATTCAAAAATGAAAATTTACCCTCCCAGTCCCAATGGATGAATAGAAAATCACTTCAAAGTGACAGAAATGTTTGTTCATTGAATTTTGACTGGTAACCATCGCGAATAAAAAGCGCGATCAACTTTGAAAAACTCGCAATGAAATTCATCCAGAATCATTCCTATAGATGAATTGAACCTATCCCTATGTCATTGAAATTTTTGATCTACGAATTTGGACTGATAACCATCACGATTAAAAAACGCGATAAAATTTGACAAACTCTCAATGGAATTGATCCAGAATCATTCTTATAGATGAATTGAACCTATCTCTAAGGCATTGAAATGTTTCATCTACGAAATTGGACTGGTAACCATCGTGATTGAAAAAAAATGTCAAGACATTTGTTATTGAAAACAAACTATCTATCGCCAACGACATCCCGTATTCCCAAGCGGTCACCCTTCCAAGTACTAACGGGACTCGACGTAACTTAACTTCTGGGAGCTGACGAGACCAGGTGCGTTCTACGTGATATGGCCGTTGACATTCAAAAATGAAAATTTACCCTCCCAGTCCCAATGGATGAATAGAAAATCACTTCAAAGTGACAGAAATGTTTGTTCATTGAATTTTGACTGGTAACCATCGCGAATAAAAAGCGCGATCAACTTTGAAAAACTCGCAATGAAATTCATCCAGAATCATTCCTATAGATGAATTGAACCTATCCCTATGTCATTGAAATTTTTGATCTACGAATTTGGACTGGTAACCATCACGATTAATAACGCGATAAAATTTGACAAACTCTCAATGGAATTGATCCAGAATCATTCTTATAGATGAATTGAACCTATCTCTAAGGCATTGAAATGTTTCATCTACGAAATTGGACTGGTAACCATCGTGATTGAAAAAAAATGTCAAGACATTTGTTATTGAAAACAAACTATCCATCGCCAACGACATCCCGTATTCCCAAGCGGTCACCCTTCCAAGTACTAACGGGACTCGACGTAACTTAACTTCTGGGAGCTGACGAGACCAGGTGCGTTCTACGTGATATGGCCGTTGACATTCAAAAATGAAAATTTACCCTCCCAGTCCCAATGGATGAATAGAAAATCACTTCAAAGTGACAGAAATGTTTGTTCATTGAATTTGGACTGGTAACCATCGCGAATAAAAAGCGCGATCAACTTTGAAAAACTCGCAATGAAATTCATCCAGAATCATTCCTATAGATGAATTGAACCTATCCCTATGTCATTGAAATTTTTGATCTACGAATTTGGACTGGTAACCATCACGATTAAAAAACGCGATAAAATTTGACAAACTCTCAATGGAATTGATCCAGAATCATTCTTATAGATGAATTGAACCTATCTCTAAGGCATTGAAATGTTTCATCTACGAAATTGGACTGGTAACCATCGTGATTGAAAAAAAATGTCAAGAAATTTGTTATTGAAAACAAACTATCCATCGCCAACGACATCCCGTATTCCCAAGCGGTCACCCTTCCAAGTACTAACGGGACTCGACGTAACTTAACTTCTGGGAGCTGACGAGACCAGGTGCGTTCTACGTGATATGGCCGTTGACATTCAAAAATGAAAATTTACCCTCCCAGTCCCAATGGATGAATAGAAAATCACTTCAAAGTGACAGAAATGTTTGTTCATTGAATTTGGACTGGTAACCATCGCGAATAAAAAGCGCGATCAACTTTGAAAAACTCGCAATGAAATTCATCCAGAATCATTCCTATAGATGAATTGAACCTATCCCTATGTCATTGAAATTTTTGATCTACGAATTTGGACTGATAACCATCACGATTAAAAAACGCGATAAAATTTGACAAACTCTCAATGGAATTGATCCAGAATCATTCTTATAGATGAATTGAACCTATCTCTAAGGCATTGAAATGTTTCATCTACGAAATTGGACTGGTAACCATCGTGATTGAAAAAAAATGTCAAGACATTTGTTATTGAAAACAAACTATCTATCGCCAACGACATCCCGTATTCCCAAGCGGTCACCCTTCCAAGTACTAACGGGACTCGACGTAACTTAACTTCTGGGAGCTGACGAGACCAGGTGCGTTCTACGTGATATGGCCGTTGACATTCAAAAATGAAAATTTACCCTCCCAGTCCCAATGGATGAATAGAAAATCACTTCAAAGTGACAGAAATGTTTGTTCATTGAATTTTGACTGGTAACCATCGCGAATAAAAAGCGCGATCAACTTTGAAAAACTCGCAATGAAATTCATCCAGAATCATTCCTATAGATGAATTGAACCTATCCCTATGTCATTGAAATTTTTGATCTACGAATTTGGACTGGTAACCATCACGATTAATAACGCGATAAAATTTGACAAACTCTCAATGGAATTGATCCAGAATCATTCTTATAGATGAATTGAACCTATCTCTAAGGCATTGAAATGTTTCATCTACGAAATTGGACTGGTAACCATCGTGATTGAAAAAAAATGTCAAGACATTTGTTATTGAAAACAAACTATCCATCGCCAACGACATCCCGTATTCCCAAGCGGTCACCCTTCCAAGTACTAACGGGACTCGACGTAACTTAACTTCTGGGAGCTGACGAGACCAGGTGCGTTCTACGTGATATGGCCGTTGACATTCAAAAATGAAAATTTACCCTCCCAGTCCCAATGGATGAATAGAAAATCACTTCAAAGTGACAGAAATGTTTGTTCATTGAATTTGGACTGGTAACCATCGCGAATAAAAAGCGCGATCAACTTTGAAAAACTCGCAATGAAATTCATCCAGAATCATTCCTATAGATGAATTGAACCTATCCCTATGTCATTGAAATTTTTGATCTACGAATTTGGACTGATAACCATCACGATTAAAAAACGCGATAAAATTTGACAAACTCTCAATGGAATTGATCCAGAATCATTCTTATAGATGAATTGAACCTATCTCTAAGGCATTGAAATGTTTCATCTACGAAATTGGACTGGTAACCATCGTGATTGAAAAAAAATGTCAAGACATTTGTTATTGAAAACAAACTATCTATCGCCAACGACATCCCGTATTCCCAAGCGGTCACCCTTCCAAGTACTAACGGGACTCGACGTAACTTAACTTCTGGGAGCTGACGAGACCAGGTGCGTTCTACGTGATATGGCCGTTGACATTCAAAAATGAAAATTTACCCTCCCAGTTCCAATGGATGAATAGAAAATCACTTCAAAGTGACAGAAATGTTTGTTCATTGAATTTTGACTGGTAACCATCGCGAATAAAAAGCGCGATCAACTTTGAAAAACTCGCAATGAAATTCATCCAGAATCATTCCTATAGATGAATTGAACCTATCCCTATGTCATTGAAATTTTTGATCTACGAATTTGGACTGGTAACCATCACGATTAATAACGCGATAAAATTTGACAAACTCTCAATGGAATTGATCCAGAATCATTCTTATAGATGAATTGAACCTATCTCTAAGGCATTGAAATGTTTCATCTACGAAATTGGACTGGTAACCATCGTGATTGAAAAAAAATGTCAAGACATTTGTTATTGAAAACAAACTATCCATCGCCAACGACATCCCGTATTCCCAAGCGGTCACCCTTCCAAGTACTAACGGGACTCGACGTAACTTAACTTCTGGGAGCTGACGAGACCAGGTGCGTTCTACGTGATATGGCCGTTGACATTCAAAAATGAAAATTTACCCTCCCAGTCCCAATGGATGAATAGAAAATCACTTCAAAGTGACAGAAATGTTTGTTCATTGAATTTGGACTGGTAACCATCGCGAATAAAAAGCGCGATCAACTTTGAAAAACTCGCAATGAAATTCATCCAGAATCATTCCTATAGATGAATTGAACCTATCCCTATGTCATTGAAATTTTTGATCTACGAATTTGGACTGGTAACCATCACGATTAAAAAACGCGATAAAATTTGACAAACTCTCAATGGAATTGATCCAGAATCATTCTTATAGATGAATTGAACCTATCTCTAAGGCATTGAAATGTTTCATCTACGAAATTGGACTGGTAACCATCGTGATTGAAAAAAAATGTCAAGAAATTTGTTATTGAAAACAAACTATCCATCGCCAACGACATCCCGTATTCCCAAGCGGTCACCCTTCCAAGTACTAACGGGACTCGACGTAACTTAACTTCTGGGAGCTGACGAGACCAGGTGCGTTCTACGTGATATGGCCGTTGACATTCAAAAATGAAAATTTACCCTCCCAGTCCCAATGGATGAATAGAAAATCACTTCAAAGTGACAGAAATGTTTGTTCATTGAATTTGGACTGGTAACCATCGCGAATAAAAAGCGCGATCAACTTTGAAAAACTCGCAATGAAATTCATCCAGAATCATTCCTATAGATGAATTGAACCTATCCCTATGTCATTGAAATTTTTGATCTACGAATTTGGACTGGTAACCATCACGATTAATAACGCGATAAAATTTGACAAACTCTCAATGGAATTGATCCAGAATCATTCTTATAGATGAATTGAACCTATCTCTAAGGCATTGAAATGTTTCATCTACGAAATTGGACTGGTAACCATCGTGATTGAAAAAAAATGTCAAGAAATTTGTTATTGAAAACAAACTATCCATCGCCAACGACATCCCGTATTCCCAAGCGGTCACCCTTCCAAGTACTAACGGGACTCGACGTAACTTAACTTCTGGGAGCTGACGAGACCAGGTGCGTTCTACGTGATATGGCCGTTGACATTCAAAAATGAAAATTTACCCTCCCAGTCCCAATGGATGAATAGAAAATCACTTCAAAGTGACAGAAATGTTTGTTCATTGAATTTGGACTGGTAACCATCGCGAATAAAAAGCGCGATCAACTTTGAAAAACTCGCAATGAAATTCATCCAGAATCATTCCTATAGATGAATTGAACCTATCCCTATGTCATTGAAATTTTTGATCTACGAATTTGGACTGGTAACCATCACGATTAAAAAACGCGATAAAATTTGACAAACTCTCAATGGAATTGATCCAGAATCATTCTTATAGATGAATTGAACCTATCTCTAAGGCATTGAAATGTTTCATCTACGAAATTGGACTGGTAACCATCGTGATTGAAAAAAAATGTCAAGAAATTTGTTATTGAAAACAAACTATCCATCGCCAACGACATCCCGTATTCCCAAGCGGTCACCCTTCCAAGTACTAACGGGACTCGACGTAACTTAACTTCTGGGAGCTGACGAGACCAGGTGCGTTCTACGTGATATGGCCGTTGACATTCAAAAATGAAAATTTACCCTCCCAGTCCCAATGGATGAATAGAAAATCACTTCAAAGTGACAGAAATGTTTGTTCATTGAATTTGGACTGGTAACCATCGCGAATAAAAAGCGCGATCAACTTTGAAAAACTCGCAATGAAATTCATCCAGAATCATTCCTATAGATGAATTGAACCTATCCCTATGTCATTGAAATTTTTGATCTACGAATTTGGACTGGTAACCATCACGATTAAAAAACGCGATAAAATTTGACAAACTCTCAATGGAATTGATCCAGAATCATTCTTATAGATGAATTGAACCTATCTCTAAGGCATTGAAATGTTTCATCTACGAAATTGGACTGGTAACCATCGTGATTGAAAAAAAATGTCAAGACATTTGTTATTGAAAACAAACTATCCATCGCCAACGACATCCCGTATTCCCAAGCGGCCACCCTTCCAAGCACTAACGGGACTCGACGTAACTTAACTTCTGGGAGCTGACGAGACCAGGTGCGTTCTACGTGATATGGCCGTTGACATTCAAAAATGAAAATTTACCCTCCCAGTCCCAATGGATGAATAGAAAATCACTTCAAAGTGACAGAAATGTTTGTTCATTGAATTTGGACTGGTAACCATCGCGAATAAAAAGCGCGATCAACTTTGAAAAACTCGCAATGAAATTCATCCAGAATCATTCCTATAGATGAATTGAACCTATCCCTATGTCATTGAAATTTTTGATCTACGAATTTGGACTGATAACCATCACGATTAAAAAACGCGATAAAATTTGACAAACTCTCAATGGAATTGATCCAGAATCATTCTTATAGATGAATTGAACCTATCTCTAAGGCATTGAAATGTTTCATCTACGAAATTGGACTGGTAACCATCGTGATTGAAAAAAAATGTCAAGACATTTGTTATTGAAAACAAACTATCTATCGCCAACGACATCCCGTATTCCCAAGCGGTCACCCTTCCAAGTACTAACGGGACTCGACGTAACTTAACTTCTGGGAGCTGACGAGACCAGGTGCGTTCTACGTGATATGGCCGTTGACATTCAAAAATGAAAATTTACCCTCCCAGTCCCAATGGATGAATAGAAAATCACTTCAAAGTGACAGAAATGTTTGTTCATTGAATTTGGACTGGTAACCATCGCGAATAAAAAGCGCGATCAACTTTGAAAAACTCGCAATGAAATTCATCCAGAATCATTCCTATAGATGAATTGAACCTATCCCTATGTCATTGAAATTTTTGATCTACGAATTTGGACTGGTAACCATCACGATTAAAAAACGCGATAAAATTTGACAAACTCTCAATGGAATTGATCCAGAATCATTCTTATAGATGAATTGAACCTATCTCTAAGGCATTGAAATGTTTCATCTACGAAATTGGACTGGTAACCATCGTGATTGAAAAAAAATGTCAAGACATTTGTTATTGAAAACAAACTATCCATCGCCAACGACATCCCGTATTCCCAAGCGGTCACCCTTCCAAGTACTAACGGGACTCGACGTAACTTAACTTCTGGGAGCTGACGAGACCAGGTGCGTTCTACGTGATATGGCCGTTGACATTCAAAAATGAAAATTTACCCTCCCAGTCCCAATGGATGAATAGAAAATCACTTCAAAGTGACAGAAATGTTTGTTCTTTGAATTTGGACTGGTAACCATCGCAAATAAAAAGCGCGATCAACTTTGAAAAACTCGCAATGAAATTCATCCAGAATCATTCCTATAGATGAATTGAACCTATCCCTATGTCATTGAAATTTTTGATCTACGAATTTGGACTGGTAACCATCACGATTAATAACGCGATAAAATTTGACAAACTCTCAATGGAATTGATCCAGAATCATTCTTATAGATGAATTGAACCTATCTCTAAGGCATTGAAATGTTTCATCTACGAAATTGGACTGGTAACCATCGTGATTGAAAAAAAATGTCAAGAAATTTGTTATTGAAAACAAACTATCCATCGCCAACGACATCCCGTATTCCCAAGCGGTCACCCTTCCAAGTACTAACGGAACTCGACGTAACTTAACTTCTGGGAGCTGACGAGACCAGGTGCGTTCTACGTGATATGGCCGTTGACATTCAAAAATGAAAATTTACCCTCCCAGTCCCAATGGATGAATAGAAAATCACTTCAAAGTGACAGAAATGTTTGTTCATTGAATTTTGACTGGTAACCATCGCGAATAAAAAGCGCGATCAACTTTGAAAAACTCGCAATGAAATTCATCCAGAATCATTCCTATAGATGAATTGAACCTATCCCTATGTCATTGAAATTTTTGATCTACGAATTTGGACTGGTAACCATCACGATTAATAACGCGATAAAATTTGACAAACTCTCAATGGAATTGATCCAGAATCATTCTTATAGATGAATTGAACCTATCTCTAAGGCATTGAAATGTTTCATCTACGAAATTGGACTGGTAACCATCGTGATTGAAAAAAAATGTCAAGAAATTTGTTATTGAAAACAAACTATCCATCGCCAACGACATCCCGTATTCCCAAGCGGTCACCCTTCCAAGTACTAACGGGACTCGACGTAACTTAACTTCTGGGAGCTGACGAGACCAGGTGCGTTCTACGTGATATTGCCGTTGACATTCAAAAATGAAAATTTACCCTCCCAGTCCCAATGGATGAATAGAAAATCACTTCAAAGTGACAGAAATGTTTGTTCTTTGAATTTGGACTGGTAACCATCGCAAATAAAAAGCGCGATCAACTTTGAAAAACTCGCAATGAAATTCATCCAGAATCATTCCTATAGATGAATTGAACCTATCCCTATGTCATTGAAATTTTTGATCTACGAATTTGGACTGGTAACCATCACGATTAATAACGCGATAAAATTTGACAAACTCTCAATGGAATTGATCCAGAATCATTCTTATAGATGAATTGAACCTATCTCTAAGGCATTGAAATGTTTCATCTACGAAATTGGACTGGTAACCATCGTGATTGAAAAAAAATGTCAAGAAATTTGTTATTGAAAACAAACTATCCATCGCCAACGACATCCCGTATTCCCAAGCGGTCACCCTTCCAAGTACTAACGGAACTCGACGTAACTTAACTTCTGGGAGCTGACGAGACCAGGTGCGTTCTACGTGATATGGCCGTTGACATTCAAAAATGAAAATTTACCCTCCCAGTCCCAATGGATGAATAGAAAATCACTTCAAAGTGACAGAAATGTTTGTTCATTGAATTTTGACTGGTAACCATCGCGAATAAAAAGCGCGATCAACTTTGAAAAACTCGCAATGAAATTCATCCAGAATCATTCCTATAGATGAATTGAACCTATCCCTATGTCATTGAAATTTTTGATCTACGAATTTGGACTGGTAACCATCACGATTAATAACGCGATAAAATTTGACAAACTCTCAATGGAATTGATCCAGAATCATTCTTATAGATGAATTGAACCTATCTCTAAGGCATTGAAATGTTTCATCTACGAAATTGGACTGGTAACCATCGTGATTGAAAAAAAATGTCAAGAAATTTGTTATTGAAAACAAACTATCCATCGCCAACGACATCCCGTATTCCCAAGCGGTCACCCTTCCAAGTACTAACGGGACTCGACGTAACTTAACTTCTGGGAGCTGACGAGACCAGGTGCGTTCTACGTGATATGGCCGTTGACATTCAAAAATGAAAATTTACCCTCCCAGTCCCAATGGATGAATAGAAAATCACTTCAAAGTGACAGAAATGTTTGTTCATTGAATTTTGACTGGTAACCTTCGCGAATAAAAAGCGCGATCAACTTTGAAAATCTCGCAATGAAATTCATCCAGAATCATTCCTATAGATGAATTGAACCTATCCCTATGTCATTGAAATTTTTGATCTACGAATTTGGACTGGTAACCATTGCGATTAAAAAACGCGATAAAATTTGACAAACTCTCAATGGAATTGATCCAGAATCATTCTTATAGATGAATTGAACCTATCTCTAAGGCATTGAAATGTTTCATCTACGAAATTGGACTGGTAACCATCGTGATTGAAAAAAAATGTCAAGAAATTTGTTATTGAAAACAAACTATCCATCGCCAACGACATCCCGTATTCCCAAGCGGTCACCCTTCCAAGTACTAACGGGACTCGACGTAACTTAACTTCTGGGAGCTGACGAGACCAGGTGCGTTCTACGTGATATTGCCGTTGACATTCAAAAATGAAAATTTACCCTCCCAGTCCCAATGGATGAATAGAAAATCACTTCAAAGTGACAGAAATGTTTGTTCTTTGAATTTGGACTGGTAACCATCGCAAATAAAAAGCGCGATCAACTTTGAAAAACTCGCAATGAAATTCATCCAGAATCATTCCTATAGATGAATTGAACCTATCCCTATGTCATTGAAATTTTTGATCTACGAATTTGGACTGGTAACCATCACGATTAATAACGCGATAAAATTTGACAAACTCTCAATGGAATTGATCCAGAATCATTCTTATAGATGAATTGAACCTATCTCTAAGGCATTGAAATGTTTCATCTACGAAATTGGACTGGTAACCATCGTGATTGAAAAAAAATGTCAAGAAATTTGTTATTGAAAACAAACTATCCATCGCCAACGACATCCCGTATTCCCAAGCGGTCACCCTTCCAAGTACTAACGGAACTCGACGTAACTTAACTTCTGGGAGCTGACGAGACCAGGTGCGTTCTACGTGATATGGCCGTTGACATTCAAAAATGAAAATTTACCCTCCCAGTCCCAATGGATGAATAGAAAATCACTTCAAAGTGACAGAAATGTTTGTTCATTGAATTTTGACTGGTAACCATCGCGAATAAAAAGCGCGATCAACTTTGAAAAACTCGCAATGAAATTCATCCAGAATCATTCCTATAGATGAATTGAACCTATCCCTATGTCATTGAAATTTTTGATCTACGAATTTGGACTGGTAACCATCACGATTAATAACGCGATAAAATTTGACAAACTCTCAATGGAATTGATCCAGAATCATTCTTATAGATGAATTGAACCTATCTCTAAGGCATTGAAATGTTTCATCTACGAAATTGGACTGGTAACCATCGTGATTGAAAAAAAATGTCAAGAAATTTGTTATTGAAAACAAACTATCCATCGCCAACGACATCCCGTATTCCCAAGCGGTCACCCTTCCAAGTACTAACGGGACTCGACGTAACTTAACTTCTGGGAGCTGACGAGACCAGGTGCGTTCTACGTGATATGGCCGTTGACATTCAAAAATGAAAATTTACCCTCCCAGTCCCAATGGATGAATAGAAAATCACTTCAAAGTGACAGAAATGTTTGTTCATTGAATTTTGACTGGTAACCTTCGCGAATAAAAAGCGCGATCAACTTTGAAAATCTCGCAATGAAATTCATCCAGAATCATTCCTATAGATGAATTGAACCTATCCCTATGTCATTGAAATTTTTGATCTACGAATTTGGACTGGTAACCATTGCGATTAAAAAACGCGATAAAATTTGACAAACTCTCAATGGAATTGATCCAGAATCATTCTTATAGATGAATTGAACCTATCTCTAAGGCATTGAAATGTTTCATCTACGAAATTGGACTGGTAACCATCGTGATTGAAAAAAAATGTCAAGAAATTTGTTATTGAAAACAAACTATCCATCGCCAACGACATCCCGTATTCCCAAGCGGTCACCCTTCCAAGTACTAACGGGACTCGACGTAACTTAACTTCTGGGAGCTGACGAGACCAGGTGCGTTCTACGTGATATTGCCGTTGACATTCAAAAATGAAAATTTACCCTCCCAGTCCCAATGGATGAATAGAAAATCACTTCAAAGTGACAGAAATGTTTGTTCTTTGAATTTGGACTGGTAACCATCGCAAATAAAAAGCGCGATCAACTTTGAAAAACTCGCAATGAAATTCATCCAGAATCATTCCTATAGATGAATTGAACCTATCCCTATGTCATTGAAATTTTTGATCTACGAATTTGGACTGGTAACCATCACGATTAATAACGCGATAAAATTTGACAAACTCTCAATGGAATTGATCCAGAATCATTCTTATAGATGAATTGAACCTATCTCTAAGGCATTGAAATGTTTCATCTACGAAATTGGACTGGTAACCATCGTGATTGAAAAAAAATGTCAAGAAATTTGTTATTGAAAACAAACTATCCATCGCCAACGACATCCCGTATTCCCAAGCGGTCACCCTTCCAAGTACTAACGGAACTCGACGTAACTTAACTTCTGGGAGCTGACGAGACCAGGTGCGTTCTACGTGATATGGCCGTTGACATTCAAAAATGAAAATTTACCCTCCCAGTCCCAATGGATGAATAGAAAATCACTTCAAAGTGACAGAAATGTTTGTTCATTGAATTTTGACTGGTAACCATCGCGAATAAAAAGCGCGATCAACTTTGAAAAACTCGCAATGAAATTCATCCAGAATCATTCCTATAGATGAATTGAACCTATCCCTATGTCATTGAAATTTTTGATCTACGAATTTGGACTGGTAACCATCACGATTAATAACGCGATAAAATTTGACAAACTCTCAATGGAATTGATCCAGAATCATTCTTATAGATGAATTGAACCTATCTCTAAGGCATTGAAATGTTTCATCTACGAAATTGGACTGGTAACCATCGTGATTGAAAAAAAATGTCAAGAAATTTGTTATTGAAAACAAACTATCCATCGCCAACGACATCCCGTATTCCCAAGCGGTCACCCTTCCAAGTACTAACGGGACTCGACGTAACTTAACTTCTGGGAGCTGACGAGACCAGGTGCGTTCTACGTGATATGGCCGTTGACATTCAAAAATGAAAATTTACCCTCCCAGTCCCAATGGATGAATAGAAAATCACTTCAAAGTGACAGAAATGTTTGTTCATTGAATTTTGACTGGTAACCTTCGCGAATAAAAAGCGCGATCAACTTTGAAAATCTCGCAATGAAATTCATCCAGAATCATTCCTATAGATGAATTGAACCTATCCCTATGTCATTGAAATTTTTGATCTACGAATTTGGACTGGTAACCATCACGATTAATAACGCGATAAAATTTGACAAACTCTCAATGGAATTGATCCAGAATCATTCTTATAGATGAATTGAACCTATCTCTAAGGCATTGAAATGTTTCATCTACGAAATTGGACTGGTAACCATCGTGATTGAAAAAAAAATGTCAAGAAATTTGTTATTGAAAACAAACTATCCATCGCCAACGACATCCCGTATTCCCAAGCGGTCACCCTTCCAAGTACTAACGGAACTCGACGTAACTTAACTTCTGGGAGCTGACGAGACCAGGTGCGTTCTACGTGATATGGCCGTTGACATTCAAAAATGAAAATTTACCCTCCCAGTCCCAATGGATGAATAGAAAATCACTTCAAAGTGACAGAAATGTTTGTTCATTGAATTTTGACTGGTAACCATCGCGAATAAAAAGCGCGATCAACTTTGAAAAACTCGCAATGAAATTCATCCAGAATCATTCCTATAGATGAATTGAACCTATCCCTATGTCATTGAAATTTTTGATCTACGAATTTGGACTGGTAACCATCACGATTAATAACGCGATAAAATTTGACAAACTCTCAATGGAATTGATCCAGAATCATTCTTATAGATGAATTGAACCTATCTCTAAGGCATTGAAATGTTTCATCTACGAAATTGGACTGGTAACCATCGTGATTGAAAAAAAATGTCAAGAAATTTGTTATTGAAAACAAACTATCCATCGCCAACGACATCCCGTATTCCCAAGCGGTCACCCTTCCAAGTACTAACGGGACTCGACGTAACTTAACTTCTGGGAGCTGACGAGACCAGGTGCGTTCTACGTGATATGGCCGTTGACATTCAAAAATGAAAATTTACCCTCCCAGTCCCAATGGATGAATAGAAAATCACTTCAAAGTGACAGAAATGTTTGTTCATTGAATTTTGACTGGTAACCATCGCGAATAAAAAGCGCGATCAACTTTGAAAAACTCGCAATGAAATTCATCCAGAATCATTCCTATAGATGAATTGAACCTATCCCTATGTCATTGAAATTTTTGATCTACGAATTTGGACTGGTAACCATCACGATTAATAACGCGATAAAATTTGACAAACTCTCAATGGAATTGATCCAGAATCATTCTTATAGATGAATTGAACCTATCTCTAAGGCATTGAAATGTTTCATCTACGAAATTGGACTGGTAACCATCGTGATTGAAAAAAAATGTCAAGAAATTTGTTATTGAAAACAAACTATCCATCGCCAACGACATCCCGTATTCCCAAGCGGTCACCCTTCCAAGTACTAACGGGACTCGACGTAACTTAACTTCTGGGAGCTGACGAGACCAGGTGCGTTCTACGTGATATGGCCGTTGACATTCAAAAATGAAAATTTACCCTCCCAGTCCCAATGGATGAATAGAAAATCACTTCAAAGTGACAGAAATGTTTGTTCATTGAATTTTGACTGGTAACCTTCGCGAATAAAAAGCGCGATCAACTTTGAAAATCTCGCAATGAAATTCATCCAGAATCATTCCTATAGATGAATTGAACCTATCCCTATGTCATTGAAATTTTTGATCTACGAATTTGGACTGGTAACCATCACGATTAATAACGCGATAAAATTTGACAAACTCTCAATGGAATTGATCCAGAATCATTCTTATAGATGAATTGAACCTATCTCTAAGGCATTGAAATGTTTCATCTACGAAATTGGACTGGTAACCATCGTGATTGAAAAAAAAATGTCAAGAAATTTGTTATTGAAAACAAACTATCCATCGCCAACGACATCCCGTATTCCCAAGCGGTCACCCTTCCAAGTACTAACGGGACTCGACGTAACTTAACTTCTGGGAGCTGACGAGACCAGGTGCGTTCTACGTGATATGGCCGTTGACATTCAAAAATGAAAATTTACCCTCCCAGTCCCAATGGATGAATAGAAAATCACTTCAAAGTGACAGAAATGTTTGTTCATTGAATTTGGACTGGTAACCATCGCAAATAAAAAGCGCGATCAACTTTGAAAAACTCGCAATGAAATTCATCCAGAATCATTCCTATAGATGAATTGAACCTATCCATATGTCATTGAAATTTTTGATCTACGAATTTGGACTGGTAACCATTGCGATTAAAAAACGCGATAAAATTTGACAAAATCTCAATGGAATTGATCCAGAATCATTCTTATAGATGAATTGAACCTATCTCTAAGGCATTGAAATGTTTCATCTACGAAATTGGACTGGTAACCATCGTTATTGAAAAAAAATTTCAAGTAATTTTTTATTGAAAACAAGCTATTCATCGCCAACGACATCCCGTATTCCCAAGCGGTCACCCTTCCAAGTACTAACGGGACTCGACGTTACTTAACTTCTGGGAGCTGACAAGACCAGGTGCGTTCTACGTGATATGGCCGTTGACATTCAAAAATGAAAATTTACCCTCCCAGTCCCAATGGATGAATAGAAAATCACTTCAAAGTGACAGAAATGTTTGTTCATTGAATTTTGACTGGTAACCTTCGCGAATAAAAAGCGCGATCAACTTTGAAAATCTCGCAATGAAATTCATCCAGAATCATTCCTATAGATGAATTGAACCTATCCCTATGTCATTGAAATTTTTGATCTACGAATTTGGACTGGTAACCATCACGATTAATAACGCGATAAAATTTGACAAACTCTCAATGGAATTGATCCAGAATCATTCTTATAGATGAATTGAACCTATCTCTAAGGCATTGAAATGTTTCATCTACGAAATTGGACTGGTAACCATCGTGATTGAAAAAAAAATGTCAAGAAATTTGTTATTGAAAACAAACTATCCATCGCCAACGACATCCCGTATTCCCAAGCGGTCACCCTTCCAAGTACTAACGGAACTCGACGTAACTTAACTTCTGGGAGCTGACGAGACCAGGTGCGTTCTACGTGATATGGCCGTTGACATTCAAAAATGAAAATTTACCCTCCCAGTCCCAATGGATGAATAGAAAATCACTTCAAAGTGACAGAAATGTTTGTTCATTGAATTTTGACTGGTAACCATCGCGAATAAAAAGCGCGATCAACTTTGAAAAACTCGCAATGAAATTCATCCAGAATCATTCCTATAGATGAATTGAACCTATCCCTATGTCATTGAAATTTTTGATCTACGAATTTGGACTGGTAACCATCACGATTAATAACGCGATAAAATTTGACAAACTCTCAATGGAATTGATCCAGAATCATTCTTATAGATGAATTGAACCTATCTCTAAGGCATTGAAATGTTTCATCTACGAAATTGGACTGGTAACCATCGTGATTGAAAAAAAATGTCAAGAAATTTGTTATTGAAAACAAACTATCCATCGCCAACGACATCCCGTATTCCCAAGCGGTCACCCTTCCAAGTACTAACGGGACTCGACGTAACTTAACTTCTGGGAGCTGACGAGACCAGGTGCGTTCTACGTGATATGGCCGTTGACATTCAAAAATGAAAATTTACCCTCCCAGTCCCAATGGATGAATAGAAAATCACTTCAAAGTGACAGAAATGTTTGTTCATTGAATTTTGACTGGTAACCATCGCGAATAAAAAGCGCGATCAACTTTGAAAAACTCGCAATGAAATTCATCCAGAATCATTCCTATAGATGAATTGAACCTATCCCTATGTCATTGAAATTTTTGATCTACGAATTTGGACTGGTAACCATCACGATTAATAACGCGATAAAATTTGACAAACTCTCAATGGAATTGATCCAGAATCATTCTTATAGATGAATTGAACCTATCTCTAAGGCATTGAAATGTTTCATCTACGAAATTGGACTGGTAACCATCGTGATTGAAAAAAAATGTCAAGAAATTTGTTATTGAAAACAAACTATCCATCGCCAACGACATCCCGTATTCCCAAGCGGTCACCCTTCCAAGTACTAACGGGACTCGACGTAACTTAACTTCTGGGAGCTGACGAGACCAGGTGCGTTCTACGTGATATGGCCGTTGACATTCAAAAATGAAAATTTACCCTCCCAGTCCCAATGGATGAATAGAAAATCACTTCAAAGTGACAGAAATGTTTGTTCATTGAATTTTGACTGGTAACCTTCGCGAATAAAAAGCGCGATCAACTTTGAAAATCTCGCAATGAAATTCATCCAGAATCATTCCTATAGATGAATTGAACCTATCCCTATGTCATTGAAATTTTTGATCTACGAATTTGGACTGGTAACCATCACGATTAATAACGCGATAAAATTTGACAAACTCTCAATGGAATTGATCCAGAATCATTCTTATAGATGAATTGAACCTATCTCTAAGGCATTGAAATGTTTCATCTACGAAATTGGACTGGTAACCATCGTGATTGAAAAAAAAATGTCAAGAAATTTGTTATTGAAAACAAACTATCCATCGCCAACGACATCCCGTATTCCCAAGCGGTCACCCTTCCAAGTACTAACGGGACTCGACGTAACTTAACTTCTGGGAGCTGACGAGACCAGGTGCGTTCTACGTGATATGGCCGTTGACATTCAAAAATGAAAATTTACCCTCCCAGTCCCAATGGATGAATAGAAAATCACTTCAAAGTGACAGAAATGTTTGTTCATTGAATTTGGACTGGTAACCATCGCAAATAAAAAGCGCGATCAACTTTGAAAAACTCGCAATGAAATTCATCCAGAATCATTCCTATAGATGAATTGAACCTATCCATATGTCATTGAAATTTTTGATCTACGAATTTGGACTGGTAACCATTGCGATTAAAAAACGCGATAAAATTTGACAAAATCTCAATGGAATTGATCCAGAATCATTCTTATAGATGAATTGAACCTATCTCTAAGGCATTGAAATGTTTCATCTACGAAATTGGACTGGTAACCATCGTTATTGAAAAAAAATTTCAAGTAATTTTTTATTGAAAACAAGCTATTCATCGCCAACGACATCCCGTATTCCCAAGCGGTCACCCTTCCAAGTACTAACGGGACTCGACGTTACTTAACTTCTGGGAGCTGACAAGACCAGGTGCGTTCTACGTGATATGGCCGTTGACATTCAAAAATGAAAATTTACCCTCCCAGTCCCAATGGATGAATAGAAAATCACTTCAAAGTGACAGAAATGTTTGTTCATTGAATTTGGACTGGTAACCATCGCAAATAAAAAGCGCGATCAACTTTGAAAAACTCGCAATGAAATTCATCCAGAATCATTCCTATAGATGAATTGAACCTATCCCTATGTCATTGAAATTTTTGATCTACGAATTTGGACTGGTAACCATTGCGATTAAAAAACGCGATAAAATTTGACAAAATCTCAATGGAATTGATCCAGAATCATTCTTATAGATGAATTGAACCTATCTCTAAGGCATTGAAATGTTTCATCTACGAAATTGGACTGGTAACCATCGTTATTGAAAAAAAATTTCAAGTAATTTTTTATTGAAAACAAGCTATTCATCGCCAACGACATCCCGTATTCCCAAGCGGTCACCCTTCCAAGTACTAACGGGACTCGACGTAACTTAACTTCTGGGAGCTGACGAGACCAGGTGCGTTCTACGTGATATGGCCGTTGACATTCAAAAATGAAAATTTACCCTCCCAGTCCCAATGGATGAATAGAAAATCACTTCAAAGTGACAGAAATGTTTGTTCATTGAATTTGGACTGGTAACCATCGCGAATAAAAAGCGCGATCAACTTTGAAAAACTCGCAATGAAATTCATCCAGAATCATTCCTATAGATGAATTGAACCTATCCCTATGTCATTGAAATTTTTGATCTACGAATTTGGACTGGTAACCATCACGATTAATAACGCGATAAAATTTGACAAACTCTCAATGGAATTGATCCAGAATCATTCTTATAGATGAATTGAACCTATCTCTAAGGCATTGAAATGTTTCATCTACGAAATTGGACTGGTAACCATCGTGATTGAAAAAAAATGTCAAGAAATTTGTTATTGAAAACAAACTATCCATCGCCAACGACATCCCGTATTCCCAAACGGTCACCCTTCCAAGTACTAACGGGACTCGACGTTACTTAACTTCTGGGAGCTGACGAGACCAGGTGCGTTCTACGTGATATGGCCGTTGACATTCAAAAATGAAAATTTACCCTCCCAGTCCCAATGGATGAATAGAAAATCACTTCAAAGTGACAGAAATGTTTGTTCATTGAATTTGGACTGGTAACCATCGCGAATAAAAAGCGCGATCAACTTTGAAAATCTCGCAATGAAATTCATCCAGAATCATTCCTATAGATGAATTGAACCTATCCCTATGTCATTGAAATTTTTGATCTACGAATTTGGACTGGTAACCATTGCGATTAAAAAACGCGATAAAATTTGACAAAATCTCAATGGAATTGATCCAGAATCATTCTTATAGATGAATTGAACCTATCTCTAAGGCATTGAAATGTTTCATCTACGAAATTGGACTGGTAACCATCGTTATTGAAAAAAAATTTCAAGTAATTTTTTATTGAAAACAAGCTATTCATCGCCAACGACATCCCGTATTCCCAAGCGGTCACCCTTCCAAGTACTAACGGGACTCGACGTAACTTAACTTCTGGGAGCTGACGAGACCAGGTGCGTTCTACGTGATATGGCCGTTGACATTCAAAAATGAAAATTTACCCTCCCAGTCCCAATGGATGAATAGAAAATCACTTCAAAGTGACAGAAATGTTTGTTCATTGAATTTGGACTGGTAACCATCGCGAATAAAAAGCGCGATCAACTTTGAAAAACTCTCAATGGAATTGATCCAGAATCATTCTTATAGATGAATTGAACCTATCTCTAAGGCATTGAAATGTTTCATCTACGAAATTGGACTGGTAACCATCGTTATTGAAAAAAAATGTCAAGAAATTTGTTATTGAAAACAAACTATCCATCGCCAACGACATCCCGTATTCCCAAGCGGTCACCCTTCCAAGTACTAACGGGACTCGACGTAACTTAACTTCTGGGAGCTGACGAGACCAGGTGCGTTCTACGTGATATGGCCGTTGACATTCAAAAATGAAAATTTACCCTCCCAGTCCCAATGGATGAATAGAAAATCACTTCAAAGTGACAGAAATGTTTGTTCATTGAATTTTGACTGGTAACCATCGCGAATAAAAAGCGCGATCAACTTTGAAAATCTCGCAATGAAATTCATCCAGAATCATTCCTATAGATGAATTGAACCTATCCCTATGTCATTGAAATTTTTGATCTACGAATTTGGACTGGTAACCATCACGATTAATAACGCGATAAAATTTGACAAACTCTCAATGGAATTGATCCAGAATCATTCTTATAGATGAATTGAACCTATCTCTAAGGCATTGAAATGTTTCATCTACGAAATTGGACTGGTAACCATCGTGATTGAAAAAAATGTCAAGAAATTTGTTATTGAAAACAAACTATCCATCGCCAACGACATCCCGTATTCCCAAGCGGTCACCCTTCCAAGTACTAACGGGACTCGACGTAACTTAACTTCTGGGAGCTGACGAGACCAGGTGCGTTCTACGTGATATGGCCGTTGACATTCAAAAATGAAAATTTACCCTCCCATTCCCAATGGATGAATAGAAAATCACTTCAAAGTGACAGAAATGTTTGTTCATTGAATTTGGACTGGTAACCATCGCGAATAAAAAGCGCGATCAACTTTGAAAATCTCGCAATGAAATTCATCCAGAATCATTCCTATAGATGAATTGAACCTTTCCCTATGTCATTGAAATTTTTGATCTACGAATTTGGACTGGTAACCATCACGATTAAAAAACGCGATAAAATTTGACAAACTCTCAATGGAATTGATCCAGAATCATTCTTATAGATGAATTGAACCTATCTCTAAGGCATTGAAATGTTTCATCTACGAAATTGGACTGGTAACCATCGTGATTGAAAAAAAATGTCAAGAAATTTTTTATTGAAAACAAACTATTCATCGCCAACGACATCCCGTATTCCCAAGCGGTCACCCTTCCAAGTACTAACGGGACTCGACGTAACTTAACTTCTGGGAGCTGACGAGACCAGGTGCGTTCTACGTGATATGGCCGTTGACATTCAAAAATGAAAATTTACCCTCCCATTCCCAATGGATGAATAGAAAATCACTTCAAAGTGACAGAAATGTTTGTTCTTTGAATTTGGACTGGTAACCATCGCAAATAAAAAGCGCGATCAACTTTGAAAAACTCGCAATGAAATTCATCCAGAATCATTCCTATAGATGAATTGAACCTATCCCTATGTCATTGACATTTTTGATCTACGAATTTGGACTGGTAACCATCACGATTAAAAAACGCGATAAAATTTGACAAACTCTCAATGGAATTGATCCAGAATCATTCTTATAGATGAATTGAACCTATCTCTAAGGCATTGAAATGTTTCATCTACGAAATTGGACTGGTAACCATCGTTATTGAAAAAAAATTTCAAGAAATTTTTTATTGAAAACAAACTATTCATCGCCAACGACATCCCGTATTCCCAAGCGGTCACCCTTCCAAGTACTAACGGGACTCGACGTAACTTAACTTCTGGGAGCTGACGAGACCAGGTGCGTTCTACGTGATATGGCCGTTGACATTCAAAAATGAAAATTTACCCTCCCAGTCCCAATGGATGAATAGAAAATCACTTCAAAGTGACAGAAATGTTTGTTCATTGAATTTGGACTGGTAACCATCGCGAATAAAAAGCGCGATCAACTTTGAAAAACTCGCAATGAAATTCATCCAGAATCATTCCTATAGATGAATTGAACCTATCCCTATGTCATTGACATTTTTGATCTACGAATTTGGACTGGTAACCATCACGATTAAAAAACGCGATAAAATTTGACAAACTCTCCATGGAATTGATCCAGAATCATTCTTATAGATGAATTGAACCTATCTCTAAGGCATTGAAATGTTTCATCTACGAAATTGGACTGGTAACCATCGTTATTGAAAAAAAATTTCAAGAAATTTTTTATTGAAAACAAACTATTCATCGCCAACGACATCCCGTATTCCCAAGCGGTCACCCTTCCAAGTACTAACGGGACTCGACGTAACTTAACTTCTGGGAGCTGACGAGACCAGGTGCGTTCTACGTGATATGGCCGTTGACATTCAAAAATGAAAATTTACCCTCCCAGTCCCAATGGATGAATAGAAAATCACTTCAAAGTGACAGAAATGTTTGTTCATTGAATTTGGACTGGTAACCATCGCGAATAAAAAGCGCGATCAACTTTGAAAAACTCGCAATGAAATTCATCCAGAATCATTCCTATAGATGAATTGAACCTATCCCTATGTCATTGACATTTTTGATCTACGAATTTGGACTGGTAACCATCACGATTAAAAAACGCGATAAAATTTGACAAACTCTCAATGGAATTGATCCAGAATCATTCTTATAGATGAATTGAACCTATCTCTAAGGCATTGAAATGTTTCATCTACGAAATTGGACTGGTAACCATCGTTATTGAAAAAAAATTTCAAGAAATTTTTTATTGAAAACAAACTATTCATCGCCAACGACATCCCGTATTCCCAAGCGGTCACCCTTCCAAGTACTAACGGGACTCGACGTAACTTAACTTCTGGGAGCTGACGAGACCAGGTGCGTTCTACGTGATATGGCCGTTGACATTCAAAAATGAAAATTTACCCTCCCAGTCCCAATGGATGAATAGAAAATCACTTCAAAGTGACAGAAATGTTTGTTCATTGAATTTGGACTGGTAACCATCGCGAATAAAAAGCGCGATCAACTTTGAAAAACTCGCAATGAAATTCATCCAGAATCATTCCTATAGATGAATTGAACCTATCCCTATGTCATTGACATTTTTGATCTACGAATTTGGACTGGTAACCATCACGATTAAAAAACGCGATAAAATTTGACAAACTCTCAATGGAATTGATCCAGAATCATTCTTATAGATGAATTGAACCTATCTCTAAGGCATTGAAATGTTTCATCTACGAAATTGGACTGGTAACCATCGTTATTGAAAAAAAATTTCAAGAAATTTTTTATTGAAAACAAACTATTCATCGCCAACGACATCCCGTATTCCCAAGCGGTCACCCTTCCAAGTACTAACGGGACTCGACGTAACTTAACTTCTGGGAGCTGACGAGACCAGGTGCGTTCTACGTGATATGGCCGTTGACATTCAAAAATGAAAATTTACCCTCCCAGTCCCAATGGATGAATAGAAAATCACTTCAAAGTGACAGAAATGTTTGTTCATTGAATTTTGACTGGTAACCATCGCGAATAAAAAGCGCGATGAACTTTGAAAAACTCGCAATGAAATTCATCCAGAATCATTCCTATAGATGAATTGAACCTATCTCTATGTCATTGAAATTTTTGATCTACGAATTTGGACTGGTAACCATCACGATTAATAACGCGATAAAATTTGACAAACTCTCAATGGAATTGATCCAGAATCATTCTTATAGATGAATTGAACCTATCTCTAAGGCATTGAAATGTTTCATCTACGAAATTGGACTGGTAACCATCGTGATTGAAAAAAAATGTCAAGAAATTTGTTATTGAAAACAAACTATCCATCGCCAACGACATCCCGTATTCCCAAGCGGTCACCCTTCCAAGTACTAACGGGACTCGACGTAACTTAACTTCTGGGAGCTGACGAGACCAGGTGCGTTCTACGTGATATGGCCGTTGACATTCAAAAATGAAAATTTACCCTCCCAGTCCCAATGGATGAATAGAAAATCACTTCAAAGTGACAGAAATGTTTGTTCATTGAATTTGGACTGGTAACCATCGCGAATAAAAAGCGCGATCAACTTTGAAAAACTCGCAATGAAATTCATCCAGAATCATTCCTATAGATGAATTGAACCTATCCCTATGTCATTGAAATTTTTGATCTACGAATTTGGACTGGTAACCATTGCGATTAAAAAACGCGATAAAATTTGACAAAATCTCAATGGAATTGATCCAGAATCATTCTTATAGATGAATTGAACCTATCTCTAAGGCATTGAAATGTTTCATCTACGAAATTGGACTGGTAACCATCGTTATTGAAAAAAATTTCAAGAAATTTTTTATTGAAAACAAACTATTCATCGCCAACGACATCCCGTATTCCCAAGCGGTCACCCTTCCAAGTACTAACGGGACTCGACGTAACTTAACTTCTGGGAGCTGACGAGACCAGGTGCGTTCTACGTGATATGGCCGTTGACATTCAAAAATGAAAATTTACCCTCCCAGTCCCAATGGATGAATAGAAAATCACTTCAAAGTGACAGAAATGTTTGTTCATTGAATTTTGACTGGTAACCTTCGCGAATAAAAAGCGCGATCAACTTTGAAAATCTCGCAATGAAATTCATCCAGAATCATTCCTATAGATGAATTGAACCTATCCCTATGTCATTGAAATTTTTGATCTACGAATTTGGACTGGTAACCATTGCGATTAAAAAACGCGATAAAATTTGACAAACTCTCAATGGAATTGATCCAGAATCATTCTTATAGATGAATTGAACCTATCTCTAAGGCATTGAAATGTTTCATCTACGAAATTGGACTGGTAACCATCGTTATTGAAAAAAATTTCAAGAAATTTTTTATTGAAAACAAACTATTCATCGCCAACGACATCCCGTATTCCCAAGCGGTCACCCTTCCAAGTACTAACGGGACTCGACGTAACTTAACTTCTGGGAGCTGACGAGACCAGGTGCGTTCTACGTGATATGACCGTTGACATTCAAAAATGAAAATTTACCCTCCCAGTCCCAATGGATGAATAGAAAATCACTTCAAAGTGACAGAAATGTTTGTTCATTGAATTTGGACTGGTAACCATCGCGAATAAAAAGCGCGATCAACTTTGAAAAACTCGCAATGAAATTCATCCAGAATCATTCCTATAGATGAATTGAACCTATCCCTATGTCATTGACATTTTTGATCTACGAATTTGGACTGGTAACCATCACGATTAAAAAACGCGATAAAATATGACAAACTCTCAATGGAATTGATCCAGAATCATTCTTATAGATGAATTGAACCTATCTCTAAGGCATTGAAATGTTTCATCTACGAAATTGGACTGGTAACCATCGTGATTGAAAAAAAATGTCAAGAAATTTGTTATTGAAAACAAACTATCCATCGCCAACGACATCCCGTATTCCCAAGCGGTCACCCTTCCAAGTACTAACGGGACTCGACGTAACTTAACTTCTGGGAGCTGACGAGACCAGGTGCGTTCTACGTGATATGGCCGTTGACATTCAAAAATGAAAATTTACCCTCCCAGTCCCAATGGATGAATAGAAAATCACTTCAAAGTGACAGAAATGTTTGTTCATTGAATTTGGACTGGTAACCATCGCAAATAAAAAGCGCGATCAACTTTGAAAAACTCGCAATGAAATTCATCCAGAATCATTCCTATAGATGAATTGAACCTATCCCTATGTCATTGAAATTTTTGATCTACGAATTTGGACTGGTAACCATTGCGATTAAAAAACGCGATAAAATTTGACAAAATCTCAATGGAATTGATCCAGAATCATTCTTATAGATGAATTGAACCTATCTCTAAGGCATTGAAATGTTTCATCTACGAAATTGGACTGGTAACCATCGTTATTGAAAAAAATTTCAAGAAATTTGTTATTGAAAACAAACTATTCATCGCCAACGACATCCCGTATTCCCAAGCGGTCACCCTTCCAAGTACTAACGGGACTCGACGTAACTTAACTTCTGGGAGCTGACGAGACCAGGTGCGTTCTACGTGATATGGCCGTTGACATTCAAAAATGAAAATTTACCCTCCCAGTCCCAATGGATGAATAGAAAATCACTTCAAAGTGACAGAAATGTTTGTTCATTGAATTTGGACTGGTAACCATCGCAAATAAAAAGCGCGATCAACTTTGAAAAACTCGCAATGAAATTCATCCAGAATCATTCCTATAGATGAATTGAACCTATCCCTATGTCATTGAAATTTTTGATCTACGAATTTGGACTGGTAACCATTGCGATTAAAAAACGCGATAAAATTTGACAAAATCTCAATGGAATTGATCCAGAATCATTCTTATAGATGAATTGAACCTATCTCTAAGGCATTGAAATGTTTCATCTACGAAATTGGACTGGTAACCATCGTGATTGAAAAAAAATGTCAAGAAATTTGTTATTGAAAACAAACTATCCATCGCCAACGACATCCCGTATTCCCAAGCGGTCACCCTTCCAAGTACTAACGGGACTCGACGTAACTTAACTTCTGGGAGCTGACGAGACCAGGTGCGTTCTACGTGATATGGCCGTTGACATTCAAAAATGAAAATTTACCCTCCCAGTCCCAATGGATGAATAGAAAATCACTTCAAAGTGACAGAAATGTTTGTTCATTGAATTTGGACTGGTAACCATCGCGAATAAAAAGCGCGATCAACTTTGAAAAACTCGCAATGAAATTCATCCAGAATCATTCCTATAGATGAATTGAACCTATCCCTATGTCATTGAAATTTTTGATCTACGAATTTGGACTGGTAACCATTGCGATTAAAAAACGCGATAAAATTTGACAAACTCTCAATGGAATTGATCCAGAATCATTCTTATAGATGAATTGAACCTATCTCTAAGGCATTGAAATGTTTCATCTACGAAATTGGACTGGTAACCATCGTTATTGAAAAAAATTTCAAGAAATTTTTTATTGAAAACAAACTATTCATCGCCAACGACATCCCGTATTCCCAAGCGGTCACCCTTCCAAGTACTAACGGGACTCGACGTAACTTAACTTCTGGGAGCTGACGAGACCAGGTGCGTTCTACGTGATATGACCGTTGACATTCAAAAATGAAAATTTACCCTCCCAGTCCCAATGGATGAATAGAAAATCACTTCAAAGTGACAGAAATGTTTGTTCATTGAATTTGGACTGGTAACCATCGCGAATAAAAAGCGCGATCAACTTTGAAAAACTCGCAATGAAATTCATCCAGAATCATTCCTATAGATGAATTGAACCTATCCCTATGTCATTGACATTTTTGATCTACGAATTTGGACTGGTAACCATCACGATTAAAAAACGCGATAAAATATGACAAACTCTCAATGGAATTGATCCAGAATCATTCTTATAGATGAATTGAACCTATCTCTAAGGCATTGAAATGTTTCATCTACGAAATTGGACTGGTAACCATCGTGATTGAAAAAAAATGTCAAGAAATTTGTTATTGAAAACAAACTATCCATCGCCAACGACATCCCGTATTCCCAAGCGGTCACCCTTCCAAGTACTAACGGGACTCGACGTAACTTAACTTCTGGGAGCTGACGAGACCAGGTGCGTTCTACGTGATATGGCCGTTGACATTCAAAAATGAAAATTTACCCTCCCAGTCCCAATGGATGAATAGAAAATCACTTCAAAGTGACAGAAATGTTTGTTCATTGAATTTGGACTGGTAACCATCGCAAATAAAAAGCGCGATCAACTTTGAAAAACTCGCAATGAAATTCATCCAGAATCATTCCTATAGATGAATTGAACCTATCCCTATGTCATTGAAATTTTTGATCTACGAATTTGGACTGGTAACCATTGCGATTAAAAAACGCGATAAAATTTGACAAAATCTCAATGGAATTGATCCAGAATCATTCTTATAGATGAATTGAACCTATCTCTAAGGCATTGAAATGTTTCATCTACGAAATTGGACTGGTAACCATCGTTATTGAAAAAAAATTTCAAGAAATTTGTTATTGAAAACAAACTATTCATCGCCAACGACATCCCGTATTCCCAAGCGGTCACCCTTCCAAGTACTAACGGGACTCGACGTAACTTAACTTCTGGGAGCTGACGAGACCAGGTGCGTTCTACGTGATATGGCCGTTGACATTCAAAAATGAAAATTTACCCTCCCAGTCCCAATGGATGAATAGAAAATCACTTCAAAGTGACAGAAATGTTTGTTCATTGAATTTTGACTGGTAACCATCGCGAATAAAAAGCGCGATGAACTTTGAAAAACTCGCAATGAAATTCATCCAGAATCATTCCTATAGATGAATTGAACCTATCTCTATGTCATTGAAATTTTTGATCTACGAATTTGGACTGGTAACCATCACGATTAATAACGCGATAAAATTTGACAAACTCTCAATGGAATTGATCCAGAATCATTCTTATAGATGAATTGAACCTATCTCTAAGGCATTGAAATGTTTCATCTACGAAATTGGACTGGTAACCATCGTTATTGAAAAAAATTTCAAGAAATTTTTTATTGAAAACAAACTATTCATCGCCAACGACATCCCGTATTCCCAAGCGGTCACCCTTCCAAGTACTAACGGGACTCGACGTAACTTAACTTCTGGGAGCTGACGAGACCAGGTGCGTTCTACGTGATATGACCGTTGACATTCAAAAATGAAAATTTACCCTCCCAGTCCCAATGGATGAATAGAAAATCACTTCAAAGTGACAGAAATGTTTGTTCATTGAATTTGGACTGGTAACCATCGCGAATAAAAAGCGCGATCAACTTTGAAAAACTCGCAATGAAATTCATCCAGAATCATTCCTATAGATGAATTGAACCTATCCCTATGTCATTGACATTTTTTATCTACGAATTTGGACTGGTAACCATCACGATTAAAAAACGCGATAAAATATGACAAACTCTCAATGGAATTGATCCAGAATCATTCTTATAGATGAATTGAACCTATCTCTAAGGCATTGAAATGTTTCATCTACGAAATTGGACTGGTAACCATCGTGATTGAAAAAAAATGTCAAGAAATTTGTTATTGAAAACAAACTATCCATCGCCAACGACATCCCGTATTCCCAAGCGGTCACCCTTCCAAGTACTAACGGGACTCGACGTAACTTAACTTCTGGGAGCTGACGAGACCAGGTGCGTTCTACGTGATATGGCCGTTGACATTCAAAAATGAAAATTTACCCTCCCAGTCCCAATGGATGAATAGAAAATCACTTCAAAGTGACAGAAATGTTTGTTCATTGAATTTGGACTGGTAACCATCGCAAATAAAAAGCGCGATCAACTTTGAAAAACTCGCAATGAAATTCATCCAGAATCATTCCTATAGATGAATTGAACCTATCCCTATGTCATTGAAATTTTTGATCTACGAATTTGGACTGGTAACCATTGCGATTAAAAAACGCGATAAAATTTGACAAAATCTCAATGGAATTGATCCAGAATCATTCTTATAGATGAATTGAACCTATCTCTAAGGCATTGAAATGTTTCATCTACGAAATTGGACTGGTAACCATCGTTATTGAAAAAAAATGTCAAGAAATTTGTTATTGAAAACAAACTATCCATCGCCAACGACATCCCGTATTCCCAAGCGGTCACCCTTCCAAGTACTAACGGGACTCGACGTAACTTAACTTCTGGGAGCTGACGAGACCAGGTGCGTTCTACGTGATATGGCCGTTGACATTCAAAAATGAAAATTTACCCTCCCAGTCCCAATGGATGAATAGAAAATCACTTCAAAGTGACAGAAATGTTTGTTCATTGAATTTGGACTGGTAACCATCGCGAATAAAAAGCGCGATCAACTTTGAAAAACTCGCAATGAAATTCATCCAGAATCATTCCTATAGATGAATTGAACCTATCCCTATGTCATTGAAATTTTTGATCTACGAATTTGGACTGGTAACCATTGCGATTAAAAAACGCGATAAAATTTGACAAACTCTCAATGGAATTGATCCAGAATCATTCTTATAGATGAATTGAACCTATCTCTAAGGCATTGAAATGTTTCATCTACGAAATTGGACTGGTAACCATCGTTATTGAAAAAAATTTCAAGAAATTTTTTATTGAAAACAAACTATTCATCGCCAACGACATCCCGTATTCCCAAGCGGTCACCCTTCCAAGTACTAACGGGACTCGACGTAACTTAACTTCTGGGAGCTGACGAGACCAGGTGCGTTCTACGTGATATGACCGTTGACATTCAAAAATGAAAATTTACCCTCCCAGTCCCAATGGATGAATAGAAAATCACTTCAAAGTGACAGAAATGTTTGTTCATTGAATTTGGACTGGTAACCATCGCGAATAAAAAGCGCGATCAACTTTGAAAAACTCGCAATGAAATTCATCCAGAATCATTCCTATAGATGAATTGAACCTATCCCTATGTCATTGACATTTTTGATCTACGAATTTGGACTGGTAACCATCACGATTAAAAAACGCGATAAAATATGACAAACTCTCAATGGAATTGATCCAGAATCATTCTTATAGATGAATTGAACCTATCTCTAAGGCATTGAAATGTTTCATCTACGAAATTGGACTGGTAACCATCGTGATTGAAAAAAAATGTCAAGAAATTTGTTATTGAAAACAAACTATCCATCGCCAACGACATCCCGTATTCCCAAGCGGTCACCCTTCCAAGTACTAACGGGACTCGACGTAACTTAACTTCTGGGAGCTGACGAGACCAGGTGCGTTCTACGTGATATGGCCGTTGACATTCAAAAATGAAAATTTACCCTCCCAGTCCCAATGGATGAATAGAAAATCACTTCAAAGTGACAGAAATGTTTGTTCATTGAATTTGGACTGGTAACCATCGCAAATAAAAAGCGCGATCAACTTTGAAAAACTCGCAATGAAATTCATCCAGAATCATTCCTATAGATGAATTGAACCTATCCCTATGTCATTGAAATTTTTGATCTACGAATTTGGACTGGTAACCATTGCGATTAAAAAACGCGATAAAATTTGACAAAATCTCAATGGAATTGATCCAGAATCATTCTTATAGATGAATTGAACCTATCTCTAAGGCATTGAAATGTTTCATCTACGAAATTGGACTGGTAACCATCGTTATTGAAAAAAAATTTCAAGAAATTTGTTATTGAAAACAAACTATTCATCGCCAACGACATCCCGTATTCCCAAGCGGTCACCCTTCCAAGTACTAACGGGACTCGACGTAACTTAACTTCTGGGAGCTGACGAGACCAGGTGCGTTCTACGTGATATGGCCGTTGACATTCAAAAATGAAAATTTACCCTCCCAGTCCCAATGGATGAATAGAAAATCACTTCAAAGTGACAGAAATGTTTGTTCATTGAATTTTGACTGGTAACCATCGCGAATAAAAAGCGCGATGAACTTTGAAAAACTCGCAATGAAATTCATCCAGAATCATTCCTATAGATGAATTGAACCTATCTCTATGTCATTGAAATTTTTGATCTACGAATTTGGACTGGTAACCATCACGATTAATAACGCGATAAAATTTGACAAACTCTCAATGGAATTGATCCAGAATCATTCTTATAGATGAATTGAACCTATCTCTAAGGCATTGAAATGTTTCATCTACGAAATTGGACTGGTAACCATCGTTATTGAAAAAAATTTCAAGAAATTTTTTATTGAAAACAAACTATTCATCGCCAACGACATCCCGTATTCCCAAGCGGTCACCCTTCCAAGTACTAACGGGACTCGACGTAACTTAACTTCTGGGAGCTGACGAGACCAGGTGCGTTCTACGTGATATGACCGTTGACATTCAAAAATGAAAATTTACCCTCCCAGTCCCAATGGATGAATAGAAAATCACTTCAAAGTGACAGAAATGTTTGTTCATTGAATTTGGACTGGTAACCATCGCGAATAAAAAGCGCGATCAACTTTGAAAAACTCGCAATGAAATTCATCCAGAATCATTCCTATAGATGAATTGAACCTATCCCTATGTCATTGACATTTTTTATCTACGAATTTGGACTGGTAACCATCACGATTAAAAAACGCGATAAAATATGACAAACTCTCAATGGAATTGATCCAGAATCATTCTTATAGATGAATTGAACCTATCTCTAAGGCATTGAAATGTTTCATCTACGAAATTGGACTGGTAACCATCGTGATTGAAAAAAAATGTCAAGAAATTTGTTATTGAAAACAAACTATCCATCGCCAACGACATCCCGTATTCCCAAGCGGTCACCCTTCCAAGTACTAACGGGACTCGACGTAACTTAACTTCTGGGAGCTGACGAGACCAGGTGCGTTCTACGTGATATGGCCGTTGACATTCAAAAATGAAAATTTACCCTCCCAGTCCCAATGGATGAATAGAAAATCACTTCAAAGTGACAGAAATGTTTGTTCATTGAATTTGGACTGGTAACCATCGCGAATAAAAAGCGCGATCAACTTTGAAAAACTCGCAATGAAATTCATCCAGAATCATTCCTATAGATGAATTGAACCTATCCCTATGTCATTGAAATTTTTGATCTACGAATTTGGACTGGTAACCATTGCGATTAAAAAACGCGATAAAATTTGACAAACTCTCAATGGAATTGATCCAGAATCATTCTTATAGATGAATTGAACCTATCTCTAAGGCATTGAAATGTTTCATCTACGAAATTGGACTGGTAACCATCGTTATTGAAAAAAATTTCAAGAAATTTTTTATTGAAAACAAACTATTCATCGCCAACGACATCCCGTATTCCCAAGCGGTCACCCTTCCAAGTACTAACGGGACTCGACGTAACTTAACTTCTGGGAGCTGACGAGACCAGGTGCGTTCTACGTGATATGACCGTTGACATTCAAAAATGAAAATTTACCCTCCCAGTCCCAATGGATGAATAGAAAATCACTTCAAAGTGACAGAAATGTTTGTTCATTGAATTTGGACTGGTAACCATCGCGAATAAAAAGCGCGATCAACTTTGAAAAACTCGCAATGAAATTCATCCAGAATCATTCCTATAGATGAATTGAACCTATCCCTATGTCATTGACATTTTTGATCTACGAATTTGGACTGGTAACCATCACGATTAAAAAACGCGATAAAATATGACAAACTCTCAATGGAATTGATCCAGAATCATTCTTATAGATGAATTGAACCTATCTCTAAGGCATTGAAATGTTTCATCTACGAAATTGGACTGGTAACCATCGTGATTGAAAAAAAATGTCAAGAAATTTGTTATTGAAAACAAACTATCCATCGCCAACGACATCCCGTATTCCCAAGCGGTCACCCTTCCAAGTACTAACGGGACTCGACGTAACTTAACTTCTGGGAGCTGACGAGACCAGGTGCGTTCTACGTGATATGGCCGTTGACATTCAAAAATGAAAATTTACCCTCCCAGTCCCAATGGATGAATAGAAAATCACTTCAAAGTGACAGAAATGTTTGTTCATTGAATTTGGACTGGTAACCATCGCAAATAAAAAGCGCGATCAACTTTGAAAAACTCGCAATGAAATTCATCCAGAATCATTCCTATAGATGAATTGAACCTATCCCTATGTCATTGAAATTTTTGATCTACGAATTTGGACTGGTAACCATTGCGATTAAAAAACGCGATAAAATTTGACAAAATCTCAATGGAATTGATCCAGAATCATTCTTATAGATGAATTGAACCTATCTCTAAGGCATTGAAATGTTTCATCTACGAAATTGGACTGGTAACCATCGTTATTGAAAAAAAATTTCAAGAAATTTGTTATTGAAAACAAACTATTCATCGCCAACGACATCCCGTATTCCCAAGCGGTCACCCTTCCAAGTACTAACGGGACTCGACGTAACTTAACTTCTGGGAGCTGACGAGACCAGGTGCGTTCTACGTGATATGGCCGTTGACATTCAAAAATGAAAATTTACCCTCCCAGTCCCAATGGATGAATAGAAAATCACTTCAAAGTGACAGAAATGTTTGTTCATTGAATTTTGACTGGTAACCATCGCGAATAAAAAGCGCGATGAACTTTGAAAAACTCGCAATGAAATTCATCCAGAATCATTCCTATAGATGAATTGAACCTATCTCTATGTCATTGAAATTTTTGATCTACGAATTTGGACTGGTAACCATCACGATTAATAACGCGATAAAATTTGACAAACTCTCAATGGAATTGATCCAGAATCATTCTTATAGATGAATTGAACCTATCTCTAAGGCATTGAAATGTTTCATCTACGAAATTGGACTGGTAACCATCGTTATTGAAAAAAATTTCAAGAAATTTTTTATTGAAAACAAACTATTCATCGCCAACGACATCCCGTATTCCCAAGCGGTCACCCTTCCAAGTACTAACGGGACTCGACGTAACTTAACTTCTGGGAGCTGACGAGACCAGGTGCGTTCTACGTGATATGACCGTTGACATTCAAAAATGAAAATTTACCCTCCCAGTCCCAATGGATGAATAGAAAATCACTTCAAAGTGACAGAAATGTTTGTTCATTGAATTTGGACTGGTAACCATCGCGAATAAAAAGCGCGATCAACTTTGAAAAACTCGCAATGAAATTCATCCAGAATCATTCCTATAGATGAATTGAACCTATCCCTATGTCATTGACATTTTTTATCTACGAATTTGGACTGGTAACCATCACGATTAAAAAACGCGATAAAATATGACAAACTCTCAATGGAATTGATCCAGAATCATTCTTATAGATGAATTGAACCTATCTCTAAGGCATTGAAATGTTTCATCTACGAAATTGGACTGGTAACCATCGTGATTGAAAAAAAATGTCAAGAAATTTGTTATTGAAAACAAACTATCCATCGCCAACGACATCCCGTATTCCCAAGCGGTCACCCTTCCAAGTACTAACGGGACTCGACGTAACTTAACTTCTGGGAGCTGACGAGACCAGGTGCGTTCTACGTGATATGGCCGTTGACATTCAAAAATGAAAATTTACCCTCCCAGTCCCAATGGATGAATAGAAAATCACTTCAAAGTGACAGAAATGTTTGTTCATTGAATTTGGACTGGTAACCATCGCAAATAAAAAGCGCGATCAACTTTGAAAAACTCGCAATGAAATTCATCCAGAATCATTCCTATAGATGAATTGAACCTATCCCTATGTCATTGAAATTTTTGATCTACGAATTTGGACTGGTAACCATTGCGATTAAAAAACGCGATAAAATTTGACAAAATCTCAATGGAATTGATCCAGAATCATTCTTATAGATGAATTGAACCTATCTCTAAGGCATTGAAATGTTTCATCTACGAAATTGGACTGGTAACCATCGTTATTGAAAAAAATTTCAAGAAATTTGTTATTGAAAACAAACTATTCATCGCCAACGACATCCCGTATTCCCAAGCGGTCACCCTTCCAAGTACTAACGGGACTCGACGTAACTTAACTTCTGGGAGCTGACGAGACCAGGTGCGTTCTACGTGATATGGCCGTTGACATTCAAAAATGAAAATTTACCCTCCCAGTCCCAATGGATGAATAGAAAATCACTTCAAAGTGACAGAAATGTTTGTTCATTGAATTTGGACTGGTAACCATCGCAAATAAAAAGCGCGATCAACTTTGAAAAACTCGCAATGAAATTCATCCAGAATCATTCCTATAGATGAATTGAACCTATCCCTATGTCATTGAAATTTTTGATCTACGAATTTGGACTGGTAACCATTGCGATTAAAAAACGCGATAAAATTTGACAAAATCTCAATGGAATTGATCCAGAATCATTCTTATAGATGAATTGAACCTATCTCTAAGGCATTGAAATGTTTCATCTACGAAATTGGACTGGTAACCATCGTTATTGAAAAAAAATTTCAAGAAATTTTTTATTGAAAACAAGCTATTCATCGCCAACGACATCCCGTATTCCCAAGCGGTCACCCTTCCAAGTACTAACGGGACTCGACGTAACTTAACTTCTGGGAGCTGACGAGACCAGGTGCGTTCTACGTGATATGGCCGTTGACATTCAAAAATGAAAATTTACCCTCCCAGTCCCAATGGATGAATAGAAAATCACTTCAAAGTGACAGAAATGTTTGTTCATTGAATTTGGACTGGTAACCATCGCAAATAAAAAGCGCGATCAACTTTGAAAAACTCGCAATGAAATTCATCCAGAATCATTCCTATAGATGAATTGAACCTATCCCTATGTCATTGAAATTTTTGATCTACGAATTTGGACTGGTAACCATTGCGATTAAAAAACGCGATAAAATTTGACAAAATCTCAATGGAATTGATCCAGAATCATTCTTATAGATGAATTGAACCTATCTCTAAGGCATTGAAATGTTTCATCTACGAAATTGGACTGGTAACCATCGTTATTGAAAAAAATTTCAAGAAATTTGTTATTGAAAACAAACTATTCATCGCCAACGACATCCCGTATTCCCAAGCGGTCACCCTTCCAAGTACTAACGGGACTCGACGTAACTTAACTTCTGGGAGCTGACGAGACCAGGTGCGTTCTACGTGATATGGCCGTTGACATTCAAAAATGAAAATTTACCCTCCCAGTCCCAATGGATGAATAGAAAATCACTTCAAAGTGACAGAAATGTTTGTTCATTGAATTTGGACTGGTAACCATCGCAAATAAAAAGCGCGATCAACTTTGAAAAACTCGCAATGAAATTCATCCAGAATCATTCCTATAGATGAATTGAACCTATCCCTATGTCATTGAAATTTTTGATCTACGAATTTGGACTGGTAACCATTGCGATTAAAAAACGCGATAAAATTTGACAAAATCTCAATGGAATTGATCCAGAATCATTCTTATAGATGAATTGAACCTATCTCTAAGGCATTGAAATGTTTCATCTACGAAATTGGACTGGTAACCATCGTTATTGAAAAAAATTTCAAGAAATTTGTTATTGAAAACAAACTATTCATCGCCAACGACATCCCGTATTCCCAAGCGGTCACCCTTCCAAGTACTAACGGGACTCGACGTAACTTAACTTCTGGGAGCTGACGAGACCAGGTGCGTTCTACGTGATATGGCCGTTGACATTCAAAAATGAAAATTTACCCTCCCAGTCCCAATGGATGAATAGAAAATCACTTCAAAGTGACAGAAATGTTTGTTCATTGAATTTGGACTGGTAACCATCGCAAATAAAAAGCGCGATCAACTTTGAAAAACTCGCAATGAAATTCATCCAGAATCATTCCTATAGATGAATTGAACCTATCCCTATGTCATTGAAATTTTTGATCTACGAATTTGGACTGGTAACCATTGCGATTAAAAAACGCGATAAAATTTGACAAAATCTCAATGGAATTGATCCAGAATCATTCTTATAGATGAATTGAACCTATCTCTAAGGCATTGAAATGTTTCATCTACGAAATTGGACTGGTAACCATCGTTATTGAAAAAAAATTTCAAGAAATTTTTTATTGAAAACAAGCTATTCATCGCCAACGACATCCCGTATTCCCAAGCGGTCACCCTTCCAAGTACTAACGGGACTCGACGTAACTTAACTTCTGGGAGCTGACGAGACCAGGTGCGTTCTACGTGATATGGCCGTTGACATTCAAAAATGAAAATTTACCCTCCCAGTCCCAATGGATGAATAGAAAATCACTTCAAAGTGACAGAAATGTTTGTTCATTGAATTTGGACTGGTAACCATCGCAAATAAAAAGCGCGATCAACTTTGAAAAACTCGCAATGAAATTCATCCAGAATCATTCCTATAGATGAATTGAACCTATCCCTATGTCATTGAAATTTTTGATCTACGAATTTGGACTGGTAACCATTGCGATTAAAAAACGCGATAAAATTTGACAAAATCTCAATGGAATTGATCCAGAATCATTCTTATAGATGAATTGAACCTATCTCTAAGGCATTGAAATGTTTCATCTACGAAATTGGACTGGTAACCATCGTTATTGAAAAAAAATTTCAAGAAATTTTTTATTGAAAACAAGCTATTCATCGCCAACGACATCCCGTATTCCCAAGCGGTCACCCTTCCAAGTACTAACGGGACTCGACGTAACTTAACTTCTGGGAGCTGACGAGACCAGGTGCGTTCTACGTGATGTGGCCGTTGACATTCAAAAATGAAAATTTACCCTCCCAGTCCCAATGGATGAATAGAAAATCACTTCAAAGTGACAGAAATGTTTGTTCATTGAATTTGGACTGGTAACCATCGCGAATAAAAAGCGCGATCAACTTTGAAAAACTCGCAATGAAATTCATCCAGAATCATTCCTATAGATGAATTGAACCTATCCCTATGTCATTGAAATTTTTGATCTACGAATTTGGACTGGTAACCATTGCGATTAAAAAACGCGATAAAATTTGACAAAATCTCAATGGAATTGATCCAGAATCATTCTTATAGATGAATTGAACCTATCTCTAAGGCATTGAAATGTTTCATCTACGAAATTGGACTGGTAACCATCGTTATTGAAAAAAATTTCAAGAAATTTGTTATTGAAAACAAACTATTCATCGCCAACGACATCCCGTATTCCCAAGCGGTCACCCTTCCAAGTACTAACGGGACTCGACGTAACTTAACTTCTGGGAGCTGACGAGACCAGGTGCGTTCTACGTGATATGGCCGTTGACATTCAAAAATGAAAATTTACCCTCCCAGTCCCAATGGATGAATAGAAAATCACTTCAAAGTGACAGAAATGTTTGTTCATTGAATTTGGACTGGTAACCATCGCAAATAAAAAGCGCGATCAACTTTGAAAAACTCGCAATGAAATTCATCCAGAATCATTCCTATAGATGAATTGAACCTATCCCTATGTCATTGAAATTTTTGATCTACGAATTTGGACTGGTAACCATTGCGATTAAAAAACGCGATAAAATTTGACAAAATCTCAATGGAATTGATCCAGAATCATTCTTATAGATGAATTGAACCTATCTCTAAGGCATTGAAATGTTTCATCTACGAAATTGGACTGGTAACCATCGTTATTGAAAAAAAATTTCAAGAAATTTTTTATTGAAAACAAGCTATTCATCGCCAACGACATCCCGTATTCCCAAGCGGTCACCCTTCCAAGTACTAACGGGACTCGACGTAACTTAACTTCTGGGAGCTGACGAGACCAGGTGCGTTCTACGTGATGTGGCCGTTGACATTCAAAAATGAAAATTTACCCTCCCAGTCCCAATGGATGAATAGAAAATCACTTCAAAGTGACAGAAATGTTTGTTCATTGAATTTGGACTGGTAACCATCGCGAATAAAAAGCGCGATCAACTTTGAAAAACTCGCAATGAAATTCATCCAGAATCATTCCTATAGATGAATTGAACCTATCCCTATGTCATTGAAATTTTTGATCTACGAATTTGGACTGGTAACCATTGCGATTAAAAAACGCGATAAAATTTGACAAAATCTCAATGGAATTGATCCAGAATCATTCTTATAGATGAATTGAACCTATCTCTAAGGCATTGAAATGTTTCATCTACGAAATTGGACTGGTAACCATCGTTATTGAAAAAAATTTCAAGAAATTTGTTATTGAAAACAAACTATTCATCGCCAACGACATCCCGTATTCCCAAGCGGTCACCCTTCCAAGTACTAACGGGACTCGACGTAACTTAACTTCTGGGAGCTGACGAGACCAGGTGCGTTCTACGTGATATGGCCGTTGACATTCAAAAATGAAAATTTACCCTCCCAGTCCCAATGGATGAATAGAAAATCACTTCAAAGTGACAGAAATGTTTGTTCATTGAATTTGGACTGGTAACCATCGCAAATAAAAAGCGCGATCAACTTTGAAAAACTCGCAATGAAATTCATCCAGAATCATTCCTATAGATGAATTGAACCTATCCCTATGTCATTGAAATTTTTGATCTACGAATTTGGACTGGTAACCATTGCGATTAAAAAACGCGATAAAATTTGACAAAATCTCAATGGAATTGATCCAGAATCATTCTTATAGATGAATTGAACCTATCTCTAAGGCATTGAAATGTTTCATCTACGAAATTGGACTGGTAACCATCGTTATTGAAAAAAAATTTCAAGAAATTTTTTATTGAAAACAAGCTATTCATCGCCAACGACATCCCGTATTCCCAAGCGGTCACCCTTCCAAGTACTAACGGGACTCGACGTAACTTAACTTCTGGGAGCTGACGAGACCAGGTGCGTTCTACGTGATGTGGCCGTTGACATTCAAAAATGAAAATTTACCCTCCCAGTCCCAATGGATGAATAGAAAATCACTTCAAAGTGACAGAAATGTTTGTTCTTTGAATTTGGACTGGTAACCATCGCAAATAAAAAGCGCGATCAACTTTGAAAAACTCGCAATGAAATTCATCCAGAATCATTCCTATAGATGAATTGAACCTATCCCTATGTCATTGAAATTTTTGATCTACGAATTTGGACTGGTAACCATTGCGATTAAAAAACGCGATAAAATTTGACAAAATCTCAATGGAATTGATCCAGAATCATTCTTATAGATGCATTGAACCTATCTCTAAGGCATTGAAATGTTTCATCTACGAAATTGGACTGGTAACCATCGTTATTGAAAAAAATTTCAAGAAATTTTTTATTGAAAACAAACTATTCATCGCCAACGACATCCCGTATTCCCAAGCGGTCACCCTTCCAAGTACTAACGGGACTCGACGTAACTTAACTTCTGGGAGCTGACGAGACCAGGTGCGTTCTACGTGATATGGCCGTTGACATTCAAAAATGAAAATTTACCCTCCCAGTCCCAATGGATGAATAGAAAATCACTTCAAAGTGACAGAAATGTTTGTTCATTGAATTTGGACTGGTAACCATCGCGAATAAAAAGCGCGATCAACTTTGAAAAACTCGCAATGAAATTCATCCAGAATCATTCCTATAGATGAATTGAACCTATCCCTATGTCATTGAAATTTTTGATCTACGAATTTGGACTGGTAACCATTGCGATTAAAAAACGCGATAAAATTTGACAAAATCTCAATGGAATTGATCCAGAATCATTCTTATAGATGAATTGAACCTATCTCTAAGGCATTGAAATGTTTCATCTACGAAATTGGACTGGTAACCATCGTTATTGAAAAAAATTTCAAGAAATTTGTTATTGAAAACAAACTATTCATCGCCAACGACATCCCGTATTCCCAAGCGGTCACCCTTCCAAGTACTAACGGGACTCGACGTAACTTAACTTCTGGGAGCTGACGAGACCAGGTGCGTTCTACGTGATATGGCCGTTGACATTCAAAAATGAAAATTTACCCTCCCAGTCCCAATGGATGAATAGAAAATCACTTCAAAGTGACAGAAATGTTTGTTCTTTGAATTTGGACTGGTAACCATCGCAAATAAAAAGCGCGATCAACTTTGAAAAACTCGCAATGAAATTCATCCAGAATCATTCCTATAGATGAATTGAACCTATCCCTATGTCATTGAAATTTTTGATCTACGAATTTGGACTGGTAACCATTGCGATTAAAAAACGCGATAAAATTTGACAAAATCTCAATGGAATTGATCCAGAATCATTCTTATAGATGCATTGAACCTATCTCTAAGGCATTGAAATGTTTCATCTACGAAATTGGACTGGTAACCATCGTTATTGAAAAAAATTTCAAGAAATTTGTTATTGAAAACAAACTATTCATCGCCAACGACATCCCGTATTCCCAAGCGGTCACCCTTCCAAGTACTAACGGGACTCGACGTAACTTAACTTCTGGGAGCTGACGAGACCAGGTGCGTTCTACGTGATATGGCCGTTGACATTCAAAAATGAAAATTTACCCTCCCAGTCCCAATGGATGAATAGAAAATCACTTCAAAGTGACAGAAATGTTTGTTCTTTGAATTTGGACTGGTAACCATCGCAAATAAAAAGCGCGATCAACTTTGAAAAACTCGCAATGAAATTCATCCAGAATCATTCCTATAGATGAATTGAACCTATCCCTATGTCATTGAAATTTTTGATCTACGAATTTGGACTGGTAACCATTGCGATTAAAAAACGCGATAAAATTTGACAAAATCTCAATGGAATTGATCCAGAATCATTCTTATAGATGCATTGAACCTATCTCTAAGGCATTGAAATGTTTCATCTACGAAATTGGACTGGTAACCATCGTTATTGAAAAAAATTTCAAGAAATTTTTTATTGAAAACAAACTATTCATCGCCAACGACATCCCGTATTCCCAAGCGGTCACCCTTCCAAGTACTAACGGGACTCGACGTAACTTAACTTCTGGGAGCTGACGAGACCAGGTGCGTTCTACGTGATATGGCCGTTGACATTCAAAAATGAAAATTTACCCTCCCAGTCCCAATGGATGAATAGAAAATCACTTCAAAGTGACAGAAATGTTTGTTCATTGAATTTGGACTGGTAACCATCGCGAATAAAAAGCGCGATCAACTTTGAAAAACTCGCAATGAAATTCATCCAGAATCATTCCTATAGATGAATTGAACCTATCCCTATGTCATTGAAATTTTTGATCTACGAATTTGGACTGGTAACCATTGCGATTAAAAAACGCGATAAAATTTGACAAAATCTCAATGGAATTGATCCAGAATCATTCTTATAGATGAATTGAACCTATCTCTAAGGCATTGAAATGTTTCATCTACGAAATTGGACTGGTAACCATCGTTATTGAAAAAAAATTTCAAGAAATTTTTTATTGAAAACAAGCTATTCATCGCCAACGACATCCCGTATTCCCAAGCGGTCACCCTTCCAAGTACTAACGGGACTCGACGTAACTTAACTTCTGGGAGCTGACGAGACCAGGTGCGTTCTACGTGATGTGGCCGTTGACATTCAAAAATGAAAATTTACCCTCCCAGTCCCAATGGATGAATAGAAAATCACTTCAAAGTGACAGAAATGTTTGTTCATTGAATTTGGACTGGTAACCATCGCGAATAAAAAGCGCGATCAACTTTGAAAAACTCGCAATGAAATTCATCCAGAATCATTCCTATAGATGAATTGAACCTATCCCTATGTCATTGAAATTTTTGATCTACGAATTTGGACTGGTAACCATTGCGATTAAAAAACGCGATAAAATTTGACAAAATCTCAATGGAATTGATCCAGAATCATTCTTATAGATGAATTGAACCTATCTCTAAGGCATTGAAATGTTTCATCTACGAAATTGGACTGGTAACCATCGTTATTGAAAAAAATTTCAAGAAATTTGTTATTGAAAACAAACTATTCATCGCCAACGACATCCCGTATTCCCAAGCGGTCACCCTTCCAAGTACTAACGGGACTCGACGTAACTTAACTTCTGGGAGCTGACGAGACCAGGTGCGTTCTACGTGATATGGCCGTTGACATTCAAAAATGAAAATTTACCCTCCCAGTCCCAATGGATGAATAGAAAATCACTTCAAAGTGACAGAAATGTTTGTTCATTGAATTTGGACTGGTAACCATCGCAAATAAAAAGCGCGATCAACTTTGAAAAACTCGCAATGAAATTCATCCAGAATCATTCCTATAGATGAATTGAACCTATCCCTATGTCATTGAAATTTTTGATCTACGAATTTGGACTGGTAACCATTGCGATTAAAAAACGCGATAAAATTTGACAAAATCTCAATGGAATTGATCCAGAATCATTCTTATAGATGAATTGAACCTATCTCTAAGGCATTGAAATGTTTCATCTACGAAATTGGACTGGTAACCATCGTTATTGAAAAAAAATTTCAAGAAATTTTTTATTGAAAACAAGCTATTCATCGCCAACGACATCCCGTATTCCCAAGCGGTCACCCTTCCAAGTACTAACGGGACTCGACGTAACTTAACTTCTGGGAGCTGACGAGACCAGGTGCGTTCTACGTGATGTGGCCGTTGACATTCAAAAATGAAAATTTACCCTCCCAGTCCCAATGGATGAATAGAAAATCACTTCAAAGTGACAGAAATGTTTGTTCTTTGAATTTGGACTGGTAACCATCGCAAATAAAAAGCGCGATCAACTTTGAAAAACTCGCAATGAAATTCATCCAGAATCATTCCTATAGATGAATTGAACCTATCCCTATGTCATTGAAATTTTTGATCTACGAATTTGGACTGGTAACCATTGCGATTAAAAAACGCGATAAAATTTGACAAAATCTCAATGGAATTGATCCAGAATCATTCTTATAGATGCATTGAACCTATCTCTAAGGCATTGAAATGTTTCATCTACGAAATTGGACTGGTAACCATCGTTATTGAAAAAAATTTCAAGAAATTTTTTATTGAAAACAAACTATTCATCGCCAACGACATCCCGTATTCCCAAGCGGTCACCCTTCCAAGTACTAACGGGACTCGACGTAACTTAACTTCTGGGAGCTGACGAGACCAGGTGCGTTCTACGTGATATGGCCGTTGACATTCAAAAATGAAAATTTACCCTCCCAGTCCCAATGGATGAATAGAAAATCACTTCAAAGTGACAGAAATGTTTGTTCATTGAATTTGGACTGGTAACCATCGCGAATAAAAAGCGCGATCAACTTTGAAAAACTCGCAATGAAATTCATCCAGAATCATTCCTATAGATGAATTGAACCTATCCCTATGTCATTGAAATTTTTGATCTACGAATTTGGACTGGTAACCATTGCGATTAAAAAACGCGATAAAATTTGACAAAATCTCAATGGAATTGATCCAGAATCATTCTTATAGATGAATTGAACCTATCTCTAAGGCATTGAAATGTTTCATCTACGAAATTGGACTGGTAACCATCGTTATTGAAAAAAATTTCAAGAAATTTGTTATTGAAAACAAACTATTCATCGCCAACGACATCCCGTATTCCCAAGCGGTCACCCTTCCAAGTACTAACGGGACTCGACGTAACTTAACTTCTGGGAGCTGACGAGACCAGGTGCGTTCTACGTGATATGGCCGTTGACATTCAAAAATGAAAATTTACCCTCCCAGTCCCAATGGATGAATAGAAAATCACTTCAAAGTGACAGAAATGTTTGTTCTTTGAATTTGGACTGGTAACCATCGCAAATAAAAAGCGCGATCAACTTTGAAAAACTCGCAATGAAATTCATCCAGAATCATTCCTATAGATGAATTGAACCTATCCCTATGTCATTGAAATTTTTGATCTACGAATTTGGACTGGTAACCATTGCGATTAAAAAACGCGATAAAATTTGACAAAATCTCAATGGAATTGATCCAGAATCATTCTTATAGATGCATTGAACCTATCTCTAAGGCATTGAAATGTTTCATCTACGAAATTGGACTGGTAACCATCGTTATTGAAAAAAATTTCAAGAAATTTGTTATTGAAAACAAACTATTCATCGCCAACGACATCCCGTATTCCCAAGCGGTCACCCTTCCAAGTACTAACGGGACTCGACGTAACTTAACTTCTGGGAGCTGACGAGACCAGGTGCGTTCTACGTGATATGGCCGTTGACATTCAAAAATGAAAATTTACCCTCCCAGTCCCAATGGATGAATAGAAAATCACTTCAAAGTGACAGAAATGTTTGTTCTTTGAATTTGGACTGGTAACCATCGCAAATAAAAAGCGCGATCAACTTTGAAAAACTCGCAATGAAATTCATCCAGAATCATTCCTATAGATGAATTGAACCTATCCCTATGTCATTGAAATTTTTGATCTACGAATTTGGACTGGTAACCATTGCGATTAAAAAACGCGATAAAATTTGACAAAATCTCAATGGAATTGATCCAGAATCATTCTTATAGATGCATTGAACCTATCTCTAAGGCATTGAAATGTTTCATCTACGAAATTGGACTGGTAACCATCGTTATTGAAAAAAATTTCAAGAAATTTTTTATTGAAAACAAACTATTCATCGCCAACGACATCCCGTATTCCCAAGCGGTCACCCTTCCAAGTACTAACGGGACTCGACGTAACTTAACTTCTGGGAGCTGACGAGACCAGGTGCGTTCTACGTGATATGGCCGTTGACATTCAAAAATGAAAATTTACCCTCCCAGTCCCAATGGATGAATAGAAAATCACTTCAAAGTGACAGAAATGTTTGTTCATTGAATTTGGACTGGTAACCATCGCGAATAAAAAGCGCGATCAACTTTGAAAAACTCGCAATGAAATTCATCCAGAATCATTCCTATAGATGAATTGAACCTATCCCTATGTCATTGAAATTTTTGATCTACGAATTTGGACTGGTAACCATTGCGATTAAAAAACGCGATAAAATTTGACAAAATCTCAATGGAATTGATCCAGAATCATTCTTATAGATGAATTGAACCTATCTCTAAGGCATTGAAATGTTTCATCTACGAAATTGGACTGGTAACCATCGTTATTGAAAAAAAATTTCAAGAAATTTTTTATTGAAAACAAGCTATTCATCGCCAACGACATCCCGTATTCCCAAGCGGTCACCCTTCCAAGTACTAACGGGACTCGACGTAACTTAACTTCTGGGAGCTGACGAGACCAGGTGCGTTCTACGTGATGTGGCCGTTGACATTCAAAAATGAAAATTTACCCTCCCAGTCCCAATGGATGAATAGAAAATCACTTCAAAGTGACAGAAATGTTTGTTCATTGAATTTGGACTGGTAACCATCGCGAATAAAAAGCGCGATCAACTTTGAAAAACTCGCAATGAAATTCATCCAGAATCATTCCTATAGATGAATTGAACCTATCCCTATGTCATTGAAATTTTTGATCTACGAATTTGGACTGGTAACCATTGCGATTAAAAAACGCGATAAAATTTGACAAAATCTCAATGGAATTGATCCAGAATCATTCTTATAGATGAATTGAACCTATCTCTAAGGCATTGAAATGTTTCATCTACGAAATTGGACTGGTAACCATCGTTATTGAAAAAAATTTCAAGAAATTTGTTATTGAAAACAAACTATTCATCGCCAACGACATCCCGTATTCCCAAGCGGTCACCCTTCCAAGTACTAACGGGACTCGACGTAACTTAACTTCTGGGAGCTGACGAGACCAGGTGCGTTCTACGTGATATGGCCGTTGACATTCAAAAATGAAAATTTACCCTCCCAGTCCCAATGGATGAATAGAAAATCACTTCAAAGTGACAGAAATGTTTGTTCATTGAATTTGGACTGGTAACCATCGCGAATAAAAAGCGCGATCAACTTTGAAAAACTCGCAATGAAATTCATCCAGAATCATTCCTATAGATGAATTGAACCTATCCCTATGTCATTGAAATTTTTGATCTACGAATTTGGACTGGTAACCATTGCGATTAAAAAACGCGATAAAATTTGACAAAATCTCAATGGAATTGATCCAGAATCATTCTTATAGATGAATTGAACCTATCTCTAAGGCATTGAAATGTTTCATCTACGAAATTGGACTGGTAACCATCGTTATTGAAAAAAAATTTCAAGAAATTTTTTATTGAAAACAAGCTATTCATCGCCAACGACATCCCGTATTCCCAAGCGGTCACCCTTCCAAGTACTAACGGGACTCGACGTAACTTAACTTCTGGGAGCTGACGAGACCAGGTGCGTTCTACGTGATGTGGCCGTTGACATTCAAAAATGAAAATTTACCCTCCCAGTCCCAATGGATGAATAGAAAATCACTTCAAAGTGACAGAAATGTTTGTTCATTGAATTTGGACTGGTAACCATCGCGAATAAAAAGCGCGATCAACTTTGAAAAACTCGCAATGAAATTCATCCAGAATCATTCCTATAGATGAATTGAACCTATCCCTATGTCATTGAAATTTTTGATCTACGAATTTGGACTGGTAACCATTGCGATTAAAAAACGCGATAAAATTTGACAAAATCTCAATGGAATTGATCCAGAATCATTCTTATAGATGAATTGAACCTATCTCTAAGGCATTGAAATGTTTCATCTACGAAATTGGACTGGTAACCATCGTTATTGAAAAAAATTTCAAGAAATTTGTTATTGAAAACAAACTATTCATCGCCAACGACATCCCGTATTCCCAAGCGGTCACCCTTCCAAGTACTAACGGGACTCGACGTAACTTAACTTCTGGGAGCTGACGAGACCAGGTGCGTTCTACGTGATATGGCCGTTGACATTCAAAAATGAAAATTTACCCTCCCAGTCCCAATGGATGAATAGAAAATCACTTCAAAGTGACAGAAATGTTTGTTCATTGAATTTGGACTGGTAACCATCGCGAATAAAAAGCGCGATCAACTTTGAAAAACTCGCAATGAAATTCATCCAGAATCATTCCTATAGATGAATTGAACCTATCCCTATGTCATTGAAATTTTTGATCTACGAATTTGGACTGGTAACCATTGCGATTAAAAAACGCGATAAAATTTGACAAAATCTCAATGGAATTGATCCAGAATCATTCTTATAGATGAATTGAACCTATCTCTAAGGCATTGAAATGTTTCATCTACGAAATTGGACTGGTAACCATCGTTATTGAAAAAAAATTTCAAGAAATTTTTTATTGAAAACAAGCTATTCATCGCCAACGACATCCCGTATTCCCAAGCGGTCACCCTTCCAAGTACTAACGGGACTCGACGTAACTTAACTTCTGGGAGCTGACGAGACCAGGTGCGTTCTACGTGATGTGGCCGTTGACATTCAAAAATGAAAATTTACCCTCCCAGTCCCAATGGATGAATAGAAAATCACTTCAAAGTGACAGAAATGTTTGTTCATTGAATTTGGACTGGTAACCATCGCGAATAAAAAGCGCGATCAACTTTGAAAAACTCGCAATGAAATTCATCCAGAATCATTCCTATAGATGAATTGAACCTATCCCTATGTCATTGAAATTTTTGATCTACGAATTTGGACTGGTAACCATTGCGATTAAAAAACGCGATAAAATTTGACAAAATCTCAATGGAATTGATCCAGAATCATTCTTATAGATGAATTGAACCTATCTCTAAGGCATTGAAATGTTTCATCTACGAAATTGGACTGGTAACCATCGTTATTGAAAAAAATTTCAAGAAATTTGTTATTGAAAACAAACTATTCATCGCCAACGACATCCCGTATTCCCAAGCGGTCACCCTTCCAAGTACTAACGGGACTCGACGTAACTTAACTTCTGGGAGCTGACGAGACCAGGTGCGTTCTACGTGATATGGCCGTTGACATTCAAAAATGAAAATTTACCCTCCCAGTCCCAATGGATGAATAGAAAATCACTTCAAAGTGACAGAAATGTTTGTTCTTTGAATTTGGACTGGTAACCATCGCAAATAAAAAGCGCGATCAACTTTGAAAAACTCGCAATGAAATTCATCCAGAATCATTCCTATAGATGAATTGAACCTATCCCTATGTCATTGAAATTTTTGATCTACGAATTTGGACTGGTAACCATTGCGATTAAAAAACGCGATAAAATTTGACAAAATCTCAATGGAATTGATCCAGAATCATTCTTATAGATGCATTGAACCTATCTCTAAGGCATTGAAATGTTTCATCTACGAAATTGGACTGGTAACCATCGTTATTGAAAAAAATTTCAAGAAATTTTTTATTGAAAACAAACTATTCATCGCCAACGACATCCCGTATTCCCAAGCGGTCACCCTTCCAAGTACTAACGGGACTCGACGTAACTTAACTTCTGGGAGCTGACGAGACCAGGTGCGTTCTACGTGATATGGCCGTTGACATTCAAAAATGAAAATTTACCCTCCCAGTCCCAATGGATGAATAGAAAATCACTTCAAAGTGACAGAAATGTTTGTTCTTTGAATTTGGACTGGTAACCATCGCAAATAAAAAGCGCGATCAACTTTGAAAAACTCGCAATGAAATTCATCCAGAATCATTCCTATAGATGAATTGAACCTATCCCTATGTCATTGAAATTTTTGATCTACGAATTTGGACTGGTAACCATTGCGATTAAAAAACGCGATAAAATTTGACAAAATCTCAATGGAATTGATCCAGAATCATTCTTATAGATGCATTGAACCTATCTCTAAGGCATTGAAATGTTTCATCTACGAAATTGGACTGGTAACCATCGTTATTGAAAAAAATTTCAAGAAATTTTTTATTGAAAACAAACTATTCATCGCCAACGACATCCCGTATTCCCAAGCGGTCACCCTTCCAAGTACTAACGGGACTCGACGTAACTTAACTTCTGGGAGCTGACGAGACCAGGTGCGTTCTACGTGATATGGCCGTTGACATTCAAAAATGAAAATTTACCCTCCCAGTCCCAATGGATGAATAGAAAATCACTTCAAAGTGACAGAAATGTTTGTTCATTGAATTTGGACTGGTAACCATCGCGAATAAAAAGCGCGATCAACTTTGAAAAACTCGCAATGAAATTCATCCAGAATCATTCCTATAGATGAATTGAACCTATCCCTATGTCATTGACATTTTTGATCTACGAATTTGGACTGGTAACCATCACGATTAAACAACGCGATAAAATTTGACAAACTCTCAATGGAATTGATCCAGAATCATTCTTATAGATGAATTGAACCTATCTCTAAGGCATTGAAATGTTTCATCTACGAAATTGGACTGGTAACCATCGTTATTGAAAAAAATTTCAAGAAATTTTTTATTGAAAACAAACTATTCATCGCCAACGACATCCCGTATTCCCAAGCGGTCACCCTTCCAAGTACTAACGGGACTCGACGTAACTTAACTTCTGGGAGCTGACGAGACCAGGTGCGTTCTACGTGATATGGCCGTTGACATTCAAAAATGAAAATTTACCCTCCCAGTCCCAATGGATGAATAGAAAATCACTTCAAAGTGACAGAAATGTTTGTTCATTGAATTTGGACTGGTAACCATCGCGAATAAAAAGCGCGATCAACTTTGAAAAACTCGCAATGAAATTCATCCAGAATCATTCCTATAGATGAATTGAACCTATCCCTATGTCATTGAAATTTTTGATCTACGAATTTGGACTGGTAACCATCACGATTAATAACGCGATAAAATTTGACAAACTCTCAATGGAATTGATCCAGAATCATTCTTATAGATGAATTGAACCTATCTCTAAGGCATTGAAATGTTTCATCTACGAAATTGGACTGGTAACCATCGTGATTGAAAAAAAATGTCAAGAAATTTGTTATTGAAAACAAACTATCCATCGCCAACGACATCCCGTATTCCCAAGCGGTCACCCTTCCAAGTACTAACGGGACTCGACGTAACTTAACTTCTGGGAGCTGACGAGACCAGGTGCGTTCTACGTGATATGGCCGTTGACATTCAAAAATGAAAATTTACCCTCCCAGTCCCAATGGATGAATAGAAAATCACTTCAAAGTGACAGAAATGTTTGTTCATTGAATTTGGACTGGTAACCATCGCGAATAAAAAGCGCGATCAACTTTGAAAAACTCGCAATGAAATTCATCCAGAATCATTCCTATAGATGAATTGAACCTATCCCTATGTCATTGAAATTTTTGATCTACGAATTTGGACTGGTAACCATCACGATTAATAACGCGATAAAATTTGACAAACTCTCAATGAAATTGATCCAGAATCATTCTTATAGATGAATTGAACCTATCTCTAAGGCATTGAAATGTTTCATCTACGAAATTGGACTAGTAACCATCGTTATTGAAAAAAAATTTCAAGAAATTTTTTATTGAAAACAAGCTATTCATCGCCAACGACATCCCGTATTCCCAAGCGGTCACCCTTCCAAGTACTAACGGGACTCGACGTAACTTAACTTCTGGGAGCTGACGAGACCAGGTGCGTTCTACGTGATATGGCCGTTGACATTCAAAAATGAAAATTTACCCTCCCAGTCCCAATGGATGAATAGAAAATCACTTCAAAGTGACAGAAATGTTTGTTCTTTGAATTTGGACTGGTAACCATCGCAAATAAAAAGCGCGATCAACTTTGAAAAACTCGCAATGAAATTCATCCAGAATCATTCCTATAGATGAATTGAACCTATCCCTATGTCATTGAAATTTTTGATCTACGAATTTGGACTGGTAACCATTGCGATTAAAAAACGCGATAAAATTTGACAAAATCTCAATGGAATTGATCCAGAATCATTCTTATAGATGCATTGAACCTATCTCTAAGGCATTGAAATGTTTCATCTACGAAATTGGACTGGTAACCATCGTTATTGAAAAAAATTTCAAGAAATTTTTTATTGAAAACAAACTATTCATCGCCAACGACATCCCGTATTCCCAAGCGGTCACCCTTCCAAGTACTAACGGGACTCGACGTAACTTAACTTCTGGGAGCTGACGAGACCAGGTGCGTTCTACGTGATATGGCCGTTGACATTCAAAAATGAAAATTTACCCTCCCAGTCCCAATGGATGAATAGAAAATCACTTCAAAGTGACAGAAATGTTTGTTCATTGAATTTGGACTGGTAACCATCGCGAATAAAAAGCGCGATCAACTTTGAAAAACTCGCAATGAAATTCATCCAGAATCATTCCTATAGATGAATTGAACCTATCCCTATGTCATTGAAATTTTTGATCTACGAATTTGGACTGGTAACCATCACGATTAATAACGCGATAAAATTTGACAAACTCTCAATGGAATTGATCCAGAATCATTCTTATAGATGAATTGAACCTATCTCTAAGGCATTGAAATGTTTCATCTACGAAATTGGACTGGTAACCATCGTGATTGAAAAAAAATGTCAAGAAATTTGTTATTGAAAACAAACTATCCATCGCCAACGACATCCCGTATTCCCAAGCGGTCACCCTTCCAAGTACTAACGGGACTCGACGTAACTTAACTTCTGGGAGCTGACGAGACCAGGTGCGTTCTACGTGATATGGCCGTTGACATTCAAAAATGAAAATTTACCCTCCCAGTCCCAATGGATGAATAGAAAATCACTTCAAAGTGACAGAAATGTTTGTTCATTGAATTTGGACTGGTAACCATCGCGAATAAAAAGCGCGATCAACTTTGAAAAACTCGCAATGAAATTCATCCAGAATCATTCCTATAGATGAATTGAACCTATCCCTATGTCATTGAAATTTTTGATCTACGAATTTGGACTGGTAACCATCACGATTAATAACGCGATAAAATTTGACAAACTCTCAATGAAATTGATCCAGAATCATTCTTATAGATGAATTGAACCTATCTCTAAGGCATTGAAATGTTTCATCTACGAAATTGGACTGGTAACCTTCGTGATTGAAAAAAAATGTCAAGAAATTTGTTATTGAAAACAAACTATCCATCGCCAACGACATCCCGTATTCTCAAGCGCTCACCCTTCCAAGTACTAACGGGACTCGACGTAACTTAACTTCTGGGAGCTGACGAGACCAGGTGCGTTCTACGTGATATGGCCGTTGACATTCAAAAATGAAAATTGACCCTCCCAGTCCCAATGGATGAATAGAAAATCACTTCAAAGTGACAGAAATGTTTGTTCATTGAATTTGGACTGGTAACCATCGCAAATAAAAAGCGCGATCAACTTTGAAAAACTCGCAATGAAATTCATCCAGAATCATTCCTATAGATGAATTGAACCTATCCCTATGTCATTGAAATTTTTGATCTACGAATTTGGACTGGTAACCATTGCGATTAAAAAACGCGATAAAATTTGACAAAATCTCAATGGAATTGATCCAGAATCATTCTTATAGATGAATTGAACCTATCTCTAAGGCATTGAAATGTTTCATCTACGAAATTGGACTAGTAACCATCGTTATTGAAAAAAAATTTCAAGAAATTTTTTATTGAAAACAAGCTATTCATCGCCAACGACATCCCGTATTCCCAAGCGGTCACCCTTCCAAGTACTAACGGGACTCGACGTAACTTAACTTCTGGGAGCTGACGAGACCAGGTGCGTTCTACGTGATATGGCCGTTGACATTCAAAAATGAAAATTTACCCTCCCAGTCCCAATGGATGAATAGAAAATCACTTCAAAGTGACAGAAATGTTTGTTCTTTGAATTTGGACTGGTAACCATCGCAAATAAAAAGCGCGATCAACTTTGAAAAACTCGCAATGAAATTCATCCAGAATCATTCCTATAGATGAATTGAACCTATCCCTATGTCATTGAAATTTTTGATCTACGAATTTGGACTGGTAACCATTGCGATTAAAAAACGCGATAAAATTTGACAAAATCTCAATGGAATTGATCCAGAATCATTCTTATAGATGCATTGAACCTATCTCTAAGGCATTGAAATGTTTCATCTACGAAATTGGACTGGTAACCATCGTTATTGAAAAAAATTTCAAGAAATTTTTTATTGAAAACAAACTATTCATCGCCAACGACATCCCGTATTCCCAAGCGGTCACCCTTCCAAGTACTAACGGGACTCGACGTAACTTAACTTCTGGGAGCTGACGAGACCAGGTGCGTTCTACGTGATATGGCCGTTGACATTCAAAAATGAAAATTTACCCTCCCAGTCCCAATGGATGAATAGAAAATCACTTCAAAGTGACAGAAATGTTTGTTCTTTGAATTTGGACTGGTAACCATCGCAAATAAAAAGCGCGATCAACTTTGAAAAACTCGCAATGAAATTCATCCAGAATCATTCCTATAGATGAATTGAACCTATCCCTATGTCATTGAAATTTTTGATCTACGAATTTGGACTGGTAACCATTGCGATTAAAAAACGCGATAAAATTTGACAAAATCTCAATGGAATTGATCCAGAATCATTCTTATAGATGCATTGAACCTATCTCTAAGGCATTGAAATGTTTCATCTACGAAATTGGACTGGTAACCATCGTTATTGAAAAAAATTTCAAGAAATTTTTTATTGAAAACAAACTATTCATCGCCAACGACATCCCGTATTCCCAAGCGGTCACCCTTCCAAGTACTAACGGGACTCGACGTAACTTAACTTCTGGGAGCTGACGAGACCAGGTGCGTTCTACGTGATATGGCCGTTGACATTCAAAAATGAAAATTTACCCTCCCAGTCCCAATGGATGAATAGAAAATCACTTCAAAGTGACAGAAATGTTTGTTCTTTGAATTTGGACTGGTAACCATCGCAAATAAAAAGCGCGATCAACTTTGAAAAACTCGCAATGAAATTCATCCAGAATCATTCCTATAGATGAATTGAACCTATCCCTATGTCATTGACATTTTTGATCTACGAATTTGGACTGGTAACCATCACGATTAAAAAACGCGATAAAATTTGACAAACTCTCAATGGAATTGATCCAGAATCATTCTTATAGATGAATTGAACCTATCTCTAAGGCATTGAAATGTTTCATCTACGAAATTGGACTGGTAACCATCGTTATTGAAAAAAAATTTCAAGAAATTTTTTATTGAAAACAAACTATTCATCGCCAACGACATCCCGTATTCCCAAGCGGTCACCCTTCCAAGTACTAACGGGACTCGACGTAACTTAACTTCTGGGAGCTGACGAGACCAGGTGCGTTCTACGTGATATGGCCGTTGACATTCAAAAATGAAAATTTACCCTCCCAGTCCCAATGGATGAATAGAAAATCACTTCAAAGTGACAGAAATGTTTGTTCTTTGAATTTGGACTGGTAACCATCGCAAATAAAAAGCGCGATCAACTTTGAAAAACTCGCAATGAAATTCATCCAGAATCATTCCTATAGATGAATTGAACCTATCCCTATGTCATTGAAATTTTTGATCTACGAATTTGGACTGGTAACCATTGCGATTAAAAAACGCGATAAAATTTGACAAAATCTCAATGGAATTGATCCAGAATCATTCTTATAGATGCATTGAACCTATCTCTAAGGCATTGAAATGTTTCATCTACGAAATTGGACTGGTAACCATCGTTATTGAAAAAAATTTCAAGAAATTTTTTATTGAAAACAAACTATTCATCGCCAACGACATCCCGTATTCCCAAGCGGTCACCCTTCCAAGTACTAACGGGACTCGACGTAACTTAACTTCTGGGAGCTGACGAGACCAGGTGCGTTCTACGTGATATGGCCGTTGACATTCAAAAATGAAAATTTACCCTCCCAGTCCCAATGGATGAATAGAAAATCACTTCAAAGTGACAGAAATGTTTGTTCTTTGAATTTGGACTGGTAACCATCGCAAATAAAAAGCGCGATCAACTTTGAAAAACTCGCAATGAAATTCATCCAGAATCATTCCTATAGATGAATTGAACCTATCCCTATGTCATTGAAATTTTTGATCTACGAATTTGGACTGGTAACCATTGCGATTAAAAAACGCGATAAAATTTGACAAAATCTCAATGGAATTGATCCAGAATCATTCTTATAGATGCATTGAACCTATCTCTAAGGCATTGAAATGTTTCATCTACGAAATTGGACTGGTAACCATCGTTATTGAAAAAAATTTCAAGAAATTTTTTATTGAAAACAAACTATTCATCGCCAACGACATCCCGTATTCCCAAGCGGTCACCCTTCCAAGTACTAACTGGACTCGACGTAACTTAACTTCTGGGAGCTGACGAGACCAGGTGCGTTCTACGTGATATGGCCGTTGACATTCAAAAATGAAAATTTACCCTCCCAGTCCCAATGGATGAATAGAAAATCACTTCAAAGTGACAGAAATGTTTGTTCATTGAATTTGGACTGGTAACCATCGCGAATAAAAAGCGCGATCAACTTTGAAAAACTCGCAATGAAATTCATCCAGAATCATTCCTATAGATGAATTGAACCTATCCCTATGTCATTGAAATTTTTGATCTACGAATTTGGACTGGTAACCATCACGATTAATAACGCGATAAAATTTGACAAACTCTCAATGGAATTGATCCAGAATCATTCTTATAGATGAATTGAACCTATCTCTAAGGCATTGAAATGTTTCATCTACGAAATTGGACTGGTAACCATCGTGATTGAAAAAAAATGTCAAGAAATTTGTTATTGAAAATAAACTATCCATCGCCAACGACATCCCGTATTCTCAAGCGGTCACCCTTCCAAGTACTAACGGGACTCGACGTAACTTAACTTCTGGGAGCTGACGAGACCAGGTGCGTTCTACGTGATATGGCCGTTGACATTCAAAAATGAAAATTTACCCTCCCAGTCCCAATGGATGAATAGAAAATCACTTCAAAGTGACAGAAATGTTTGTTCTTTGAATTTGGACTGGTAACCATCGCAAATAAAAAGCGCGATCAACTTTGAAAAACTCGCAATGAAATTCATCCAGAATCATTCCTATAGATGAATTGAACCTATCCCTATGTCATTGAAATTTTTGATCTACGAATTTGGACTGGTAACCATTGCGATTAAAAAACGCGATAAAATTTGACAAAATCTCAATGGAATTGATCCAGAATCATTCTTATAGATGCATTGAACCTATCTCTAAGGCATTGAAATGTTTCATCTACGAAATTGGACTGGTAACCATCGTTATTGAAAAAAATTTCAAGAAATTTTTTATTGAAAACAAACTATTCATCGCCAACGACATCCCGTATTCCCAAGCGGTCACCCTTCCAAGTACTAACGGGACTCGACGTAACTTAACTTCTGGGAGCTGACGAGACCAGGTGCGTTCTACGTGATATGGCCGTTGACATTCAAAAATGAAAATTTACCCTCCCAGTCCCAATGGATGAATAGAAAATCACTTCAAAGTGACAGAAATGTTTGTTCTTTGAATTTGGACTGGTAACCATCGCAAATAAAAAGCGCGATCAACTTTGAAAAACTCGCAATGAAATTCATCCAGAATCATTCCTATAGATGAATTGAACCTATCCCTATGTCATTGAAATTTTTGATCTACGAATTTGGACTGGTAACCATTGCGATTAAAAAACGCGATAAAATTTGACAAAATCTCAATGGAATTGATCCAGAATCATTCTTATAGATGCATTGAACCTATCTCTAAGGCATTGAAATGTTTCATCTACGAAATTGGACTGGTAACCATCGTTATTGAAAAAAATTTCAAGAAATTTTTTATTGAAAACAAACTATTCATCGCCAACGACATCCCGTATTCCCAAGCGGTCACCCTTCCAAGTACTAACGGGACTCGACGTAACTTAACTTCTGGGAGCTGACGAGACCAGGTGCGTTCTACGTGATATGGCCGTTGACATTCAAAAATGAAAATTTACCCTCCCAGTCCCAATGGATGAATAGAAAATCACTTCAAAGTGACAGAAATGTTTGTTCATTGAATTTGGACTGGTAACCATCGCGAATAAAAAGCGCGATCAACTTTGAAAAACTCGCAATGAAATTCATCCAGAATCATTCCTATAGATGAATTGAACCTATCCCTATGTCATTGAAATTTTTGATCTACGAATTTGGACTGGTAACCATCACGATTAATAACGCGATAAAATTTGACAAACTCTCAATGGAATTGATCCAGAATCATTCTTATAGATGAATTGAACCTATCTCTAAGGCATTGAAATGTTTCATCTACGAAATTGGACTGGCAACCATCGTGATTGAAAAAAAATGTCAAGAAATTTGTTATTGAAAACAAACTATCCATCGCCAACGACATCCCGTATTCTCAAGCGCTCACCCTTCCAAGTACTAACGGGACTCGACGTAACTTAACTTCTGGGAGCTGACGAGACCAGGTGCGTTCTACGTGATATGGCCGTTGACATTCAAAAATGAAAATTGACCCTCCCAGTCCCAATGGATGAATAGAAAATCACTTCAAAGTGACAGAAATGTTTGTTCATTGAATTTGGACTGGTAACCATCGCAAATAAAAAGCGCGATCAACTTTGAAAAACTCGCAATGAAATTCATCCAGAATCATTCCTATAGATGAATTGAACCTATCCCTATGTCATTGAAATTTTTGATCTACGAATTTGGACTGGTAACCATTGCGATTAAAAAACGCGATAAAATTTGACAAAATCTCAATGGAATTGATCCAGAATCATTCTTATAGATGAATTGAACCTATCTCTAAGGCATTGAAATGTTTCATCTACGAAATTGGACTAGTAACCATCGTTATTGAAAAAAAATTTCAAGAAATTTTTTATTGAAAACAAGCTATTCATCGCCAACGACATCCCGTATTCCCAAGCGGTCACCCTTCCAAGTACTAACGGGACTCGACGTAACTTAACTTCTGGGAGCTGACGAGACCAGGTGCGTTCTACGTGATATGGCCGTTGACATTCAAAAATGAAAATTTACCCTCCCAGTCCCAATGGATGAATAGAAAATCACTTCAAAGTGACAGAAATGTTTGTTCTTTGAATTTGGACTGGTAACCATCGCAAATAAAAAGCGCGATCAACTTTGAAAAACTCGCAATGAAATTCATCCAGAATCATTCCTATAGATGAATTGAACCTATCCCTATGTCATTGAAATTTTTGATCTACGAATTTGGACTGGTAACCATTGCGATTAAAAAACGCGATAAAATTTGACAAAATCTCAATGGAATTGATCCAGAATCATTCTTATAGATGCATTGAACCTATCTCTAAGGCATTGAAATGTTTCATCTACGAAATTGGACTGGTAACCATCGTTATTGAAAAAAATTTCAAGAAATTTTTTATTGAAAACAAACTATTCATCGCCAACGACATCCCGTATTCCCAAGCGGTCACCCTTCCAAGTACTAACGGGACTCGACGTAACTTAACTTCTGGGAGCTGACGAGACCAGGTGCGTTCTACGTGATATGGCCGTTGACATTCAAAAATGAAAATTTACCCTCCCAGTCCCAATGGATGAATAGAAAATCACTTCAAAGTGACAGAAATGTTTGTTCTTTGAATTTGGACTGGTAACCATCGCAAATAAAAAGCGCGATCAACTTTGAAAAACTCGCAATGAAATTCATCCAGAATCATTCCTATAGATGAATTGAACCTATCCCTATGTCATTGAAATTTTTGATCTACGAATTTGGACTGGTAACCATTGCGATTAAAAAACGCGATAAAATTTGACAAAATCTCAATGGAATTGATCCAGAATCATTCTTATAGATGCATTGAACCTATCTCTAAGGCATTGAAATGTTTCATCTACGAAATTGGACTGGTAACCATCGTTATTGAAAAAAATTTCAAGAAATTTTTTATTGAAAACAAACTATTCATCGCCAACGACATCCCGTATTCCCAAGCGGTCACCCTTCCAAGTACTAACGGGACTCGACGTAACTTAACTTCTGGGAGCTGACGAGACCAGGTGCGTTCTACGTGATATGGCCGTTGACATTCAAAAATGAAAATTTACCCTCCCAGTCCCAATGGATGAATAGAAAATCACTTCAAAGTGACAGAAATGTTTGTTCATTGAATTTGGACTGGTAACCATCGCGAATAAAAAGCGCGATCAACTTTGAAAAACTCGCAATGAAATTCATCCAGAATCATTCCTATAGATGAATTGAACCTATCCCTATGTCATTGAAATTTTTGATCTACGAATTTGGACTGGTAACCATCACGATTAATAACGCGATAAAATTTGACAAACTCTCAATGGAATTGATCCAGAATCATTCTTATAGATGAATTGAACCTATCTCTAAGGCATTGAAATGTTTCATCTACGAAATTGGACTGGTAACCATCGTGATTGAAAAAAAATGTCAAGAAATTTGTTATTGAAAATAAACTATCCATCGCCAACGACATCCCGTATTCTCAAGCGGTCACCCTTCCAAGTACTAACGGAACTCGACGTAACTTAACTTCTGGGAGCTGACGAGACCAGGTGCGTTCTACGTGATATGGCCGTTGACATTCAAAAATGAAAATTTACCCTCCCAGTCCCAATGGATGAATAGAAAATCACTTCAAAGTGACAGAAATGTTTGTTCTTTGAATTTGGACTGGTAACCATCGCAAATAAAAAGCGCGATCAACTTTGAAAAACTCGCAATGAAATTCATCCAGAATCATTCCTATAGATGAATTGAACCTATCCCTATGTCATTGACATTTTTGATCTACGAATTTGGACTGGTAACCATCACGATTAAAAAACGCGATAAAATTTGACAAACTCTCAATGGAATTGATCCAGAATCATTCTTATAGATGAATTGAACCTATCTCTAAGGCATTGAAATGTTTCATCTACGAAATTGGACTGGTAACCATCGTGATTGAAAAAAAATTTCAAGAAATTTTTTATTGAAAACAAACTATTCATCGCCAACGACATCCCGTATTCCCAAGCGGTCACCCTTCCAAGTACTAACGGGACTCGACGTAACTTAACTTCTGGGAGCTGACGAGACCAGGTGCGTTCTACGTGATATGGCCGTTGACATTCAAAAATGAAAATTTACCCTCCCAGTCCCAATGGATGAATAGAAAATCACTTCAAAGTGACAGAAATGTTTGTTCATTGAATTTGGACTGGTAACCATCGCGAATAAAAAGCGCGATCAACTTTGAAAAACTCGCAATGAAATTCATCCAGAATCATTCCTATAGATGAATTGAACCTATCCCTATGTCATTGAAATTTTTGATCTACGAATTTGGACTGGTAACCATCACGATTAATAACGCGATAAAATTTGACAAACTCTCAATGGAATTGATCCAGAATCATTCTTATAGATGAATTGAACCTATCTCTAAGGCATTGAAATGTTTCATCTACGAAATTGGACTGGTAACCATCGTTATTGAAAAAAAATGTCAAGAAATTTTTTATTGAAAACAAACTATCCATCGCCAACGACATCCCGTATTCCCAAGCGGTCACCATTCCAAGTACTAACGGAACTCGACGTAACTTAACTTCTGGGAGCTGACGAGACCAGGTGCGTTCTACGTGATATGGCCATTGACATTCAAAAATGAAAATTTACCCTCCCAGTCCCAATGGATGAATAGAAAATCACTTCAAAGTGACAGAAATGTTTGTTCATTGAATTTTGACTGGTAACCATCGCGAATAAAAAGCGCGATGAACTTTGAAAAACTCGCAATGAAATTCATCCAGAATCATTCCTATAGATGAATTGAACCTATCCCTATGTCATTGAAATTTTTGATCTACGAATTTGGACTGGTAACCATCACGATTAAAAAACGCGATAAAATTTGACAAACTCTCAATGGAATTGATCCAGAATCATTCTTATAGATGAATTGAACCTATCTCTAAGGCATTGAAATGTTTCATCTACGAAATTGGACTGGTAACCATCGTGATTGAAAAAAAATGTCAAGAAATTTGTTATTGAAAACAAACTATCCATCGCCAACGACATCCCGTATTCTCAAGCGCTCACCCTTCCAAGTACTAACGGGACTCGACGTAACTTAACTTCTGGGAGCTGACGAGACCAGGTGCGTTCTACGTGATATGGCCGTTGACATTCAAAAATGAAAATTTACCCTCCCAGTCCCAATGGATGAATAGAAAATCACTTCAAAGTGACAGAAATGTTTGTTCTTTGAATTTGGACTGGTAACCATCGCAAATAAAAAGCGCGATCAACTTTGAAAAACTCGCAATGAAATTCATCCAGAATCATTCCTATAGATGAATTGAACCTATCCCTATGTCATTGACATTTTTGATCTACGAATTTGGACTGGTAACCATCACGATTAAAAAACGCGATAAAATTTGACAAACTCTCAATGGAATTGATCCAGAATCATTCTTATAGATGAATTGAACCTATCTCTAAGGCATTGAAATGTTTCATCTACGAAATTGGACTGGTAACCATCGTTATTGAAAAAAAATTTCAAGAAATTTTTTATTGAAAACAAACTATTCACCGCCAACGACATCCCGTATTCCCAAGCGGTCACCCTTCCAAGTACTAACGGGACTCGACGTAACTTAACTTCTGGGAGCTGACGAGACCAGGTGCGTTCTACGTGATATGGCCGTTGACATTCAAAAATGAAAATTTACCCTCCCAGTCCCAATGGATGAATAGAAAATCACTTCAAAGTGACAGAAATGTTTGTTCTTTGAATTTGGACTGGTAACCATCGCGAATAAAAAGCGCGATCAACTTTGAAAAACTCGCAATGAAATTCATCCAGAATCATTCCTATAGATGAATTGAACCTATCCCTATGTCATTGAAATTTTTGATCTACGAATTTGGACTGGTAACCATTGCGATTAAAAAACGCGATAAAATTTGACAAAATCTCAATGGAATTGATCCAGAATCATTCTTATAGATGCATTGAACCTATCTCTAAGGCATTGAAATGTTTCATCTACGAAATTGGACTGGTAACCATCGTTATTGAAAAAAATTTCAAGAAATTTTTTATTGAAAACAAACTATTCATCGCCAACGACATCCCGTATTCCCAAGCGGTCACCCTTCCAAGTACTAACGGGACTCGACGTAACTTAACTTCTGGGAGCTGACGAGACCAGGTGCGTTCTACGTGATATGGCCGTTGACATTCAAAAATGAAAATTTACCCTCCCAGTCCCAATGGATGAATAGAAAATCACTTCAAAGTGACAGAAATGTTTGTTCTTTGAATTTGGACTGGTAACCATCGCAAATAAAAAGCGCGATCAACTTTGAAAAACTCGCAATGAAATTCATCCAGAATCATTCCTATAGATGAATTGAACCTATCCCTATGTCATTGAAATTTTTGATCTACGAATTTGGACTGGTAACCATTGCGATTAAAAAACGCGATAAAATTTGACAAAATCTCAATGGAATTGATCCAGAATCATTCTTATAGATGCATTGAACCTATCTCTAAGGCATTGAAATGTTTCATCTACGAAATTGGACTGGTAACCATCGTTATTGAAAAAAAATTTCAAGAAATTTTTTATTGAAAACAAACTATTCATCGCCAACGACATCCCGTATTCCCAAGCGGTCACCCTTCCAAGTACTAACGGGACTCGACGTAACTTAACTTCTGGGAGCTGACGAGACCAGGTGCGTTCTACGTGATATGGCCGTTGACATTCAAAAATGAAAATTTACCCTCCCAGTCCCAATGGATGAATAGAAAATCACTTCAAAGTGACAGAAATGTTTGTTCATTGAATTTGGACTGGTAACCATCGCGAATAAAAAGCGCGATCAACTTTGAAAAACTCGCAATGAAATTCATCCAGAATCATTCCTATAGATGAATTGAACCTATCCCTATGTCATTGAAATTTTTGATCTACGAATTTGGACTGGTAACCATTGCGATTAAAAAACGCGATAAAATTTGACAAAATCTCAATGGAATTGATCCAGAATCATTCTTATAGATGCATTGAACCTATCTCTAAGGCATTGAAATGTTTCATCTACGAAATTGGACTGGTAACCATCGTTATTGAAAAAAATTTCAAGAAATTTTTTATTGAAAACAAACTATTCATCGCCAACGACATCCCGTATTCCCAAGCGGTCACCCTTCCAAGTACTAACGGGACTCGACGTAACTTAACTTCTGGGAGCTGACGAGACCAGGTGCGTTCTACGTGATATGGCCGTTGACATTCAAAAATGAAAATTTACCCTCCCAGTCCCAATGGATGAATAGAAAATCACTTCAAAGTGACAGAAATGTTTGTTCTTTGAATTTGGACTGGTAACCATCGCAAATAAAAAGCGCGATCAACTTTGAAAAACTCGCAATGAAATTCATCCAGAATCATTCCTATAGATGAATTGAACCTATCCCTATGTCATTGAAATTTTTGATCTACGAATTTGGACTGGTAACCATTGCGATTAAAAAACGCGATAAAATTTGACAAAATCTCAATGGAATTGATCCAGAATCATTCTTATAGATGCATTGAACCTATCTCTAAGGCATTGAAATGTTTCATCTACGAAATTGGACTGGTAACCATCGTTATTGAAAAAAAATTTCAAGAAATTTTTTATTGAAAACAAACTATTCATCGCCAACGACATCCCGTATTCCCAAGCGGTCACCCTTCCAAGTACTAACGGGACTCGACGTAACTTAACTTCTGGGAGCTGACGAGACCAGGTGCGTTCTACGTGATATGGCCGTTGACATTCAAAAATGAAAATTTACCCTCCCAGTCCCAATGGATGAATAGAAAATCACTTCAAAGTGACAGAAATGTTTGTTCATTGAATTTGGACTGGTAACCATCGCGAATAAAAAGCGCGATCAACTTTGAAAAACTCGCAATGAAATTCATCCAGAATCATTCCTATAGATGAATTGAACCTATCCCTATGTCATTGAAATTTTTGATCTACGAATTTGGACTGGTAACCATTGCGATTAAAAAACGCGATAAAATTTGACAAAATCTCAATGGAATTGATCCAGAATCATTCTTATAGATGCATTGAACCTATCTCTAAGGCATTGAAATGTTTCATCTACGAAATTGGACTGGTAACCATCGTTATTGAAAAAAATTTCAAGAAATTTTTTATTGAAAACAAACTATTCATCGCCAACGACATCCCGTATTCCCAAGCGGTCACCCTTCCAAGTACTAACGGGACTCGACGTAACTTAACTTCTGGGAGCTGACGAGACCAGGTGCGTTCTACGTGATATGGCCGTTGACATTCAAAAATGAAAATTTACCCTCCCAGTCCCAATGGATGAATAGAAAATCACTTCAAAGTGACAGAAATGTTTGTTCTTTGAATTTGGACTGGTAACCATCGCAAATAAAAAGCGCGATCAACTTTGAAAAACTCGCAATGAAATTCATCCAGAATCATTCCTATAGATGAATTGAACCTATCCCTATGTCATTGAAATTTTTGATCTACGAATTTGGACTGGTAACCATTGCGATTAAAAAACGCGATAAAATTTGACAAAATCTCAATGGAATTGATCCAGAATCATTCTTATAGATGCATTGAACCTATCTCTAAGGCATTGAAATGTTTCATCTACGAAATTGGACTGGTAACCATCGTTATTGAAAAAAATTTCAAGAAATTTTTTATTGAAAACAAACTATTCATCGCCAACGACATCCCGTATTCCCAAGCGGTCACCCTTCCAAGTACTAACGGGACTCGACGTAACTTAACTTCTGGGAGCTGACGAGACCAGGTGCGTTCTACGTGATATGGCCGTTGACATTCAAAAATGAAAATTTACCCTCCCAGTCCCAATGGATGAATAGAAAATCACTTCAAAGTGACAGAAATGTTTGTTCTTTGAATTTGGACTGGTAACCATCGCAAATAAAAAGCGCGATCAACTTTGAAAAACTCGCAATGAAATTCATCCAGAATCATTCCTATAGATGAATTGAACCTATCCCTATGTCATTGAAATTTTTGATCTACGAATTTGGACTGGTAACCATTGCGATTAAAAAACGCGATAAAATTTGACAAAATCTCAATGGAATTGATCCAGAATCATTCTTATAGATGCATTGAACCTATCTCTAAGGCATTGAAATGTTTCATCTACGAAATTGGACTGGTAACCATCGTTATTGAAAAAAATTTCAAGAAATTTTTTATTGAAAACAAACTATTCATCGCCAACGACATCCCGTATTCCCAAGCGGTCACCCTTCCAAGTACTAACGGGACTCGACGTAACTTAACTTCTGGGAGCTGACGAGACCAGGTGCGTTCTACGTGATATGGCCGTTGACATTCAAAAATGAAAATTTACCCTCCCAGTCCCAATGGATGAATAGAAAATCACTTCAAAGTGACAGAAATGTTTGTTCTTTGAATTTGGACTGGTAACCATCGCAAATAAAAAGCGCGATCAACTTTGAAAAACTCGCAATGAAATTCATCCAGAATCATTCCTATAGATGAATTGAACCTATCCCTATGTCATTGAAATTTTTGATCTACGAATTTGGACTGGTAACCATTGCGATTAAAAAACGCGATAAAATTTGACAAAATCTCAATGGAATTGATCCAGAATCATTCTTATAGATGCATTGAACCTATCTCTAAGGCATTGAAATGTTTCATCTACGAAATTGGACTGGTAACCATCGTTATTGAAAAAAAATTTCAAGAAATTTTTTATTGAAAACAAACTATTCATCGCCAACGACATCCCGTATTCCCAAGCGGTCACCCTTCCAAGTACTAACGGGACTCGACGTAACTTAACTTCTGGGAGCTGACGAGACCAGGTGCGTTCTACGTGATATGGCCGTTGACATTCAAAAATGAAAATTTACCCTCCCAGTCCCAATGGATGAATAGAAAATCACTTCAAAGTGACAGAAATGTTTGTTCATTGAATTTGGACTGGTAACCATCGCGAATAAAAAGCGCGATCAACTTTGAAAAACTCGCAATGAAATTCATCCAGAATCATTCCTATAGATGAATTGAACCTATCCCTATGTCATTGAAATTTTTGATCTACGAATTTGGACTGGTAACCATTGCGATTAAAAAACGCGATAAAATTTGACAAAATCTCAATGGAATTGATCCAGAATCATTCTTATAGATGCATTGAACCTATCTCTAAGGCATTGAAATGTTTCATCTACGAAATTGGACTGGTAACCATCGTTATTGAAAAAAATTTCAAGAAATTTTTTATTGAAAACAAACTATTCATCGCCAACGACATCCCGTATTCCCAAGCGGTCACCCTTCCAAGTACTAACGGGACTCGACGTAACTTAACTTCTGGGAGCTGACGAGACCAGGTGCGTTCTACGTGATATGGCCGTTGACATTCAAAAATGAAAATTTACCCTCCCAGTCCCAATGGATGAATAGAAAATCACTTCAAAGTGACAGAAATGTTTGTTCTTTGAATTTGGACTGGTAACCATCGCAAATAAAAAGCGCGATCAACTTTGAAAAACTCGCAATGAAATTCATCCAGAATCATTCCTATAGATGAATTGAACCTATCCCTATGTCATTGAAATTTTTGATCTACGAATTTGGACTGGTAACCATTGCGATTAAAAAACGCGATAAAATTTGACAAAATCTCAATGGAATTGATCCAGAATCATTCTTATAGATGCATTGAACCTATCTCTAAGGCATTGAAATGTTTCATCTACGAAATTGGACTGGTAACCATCGTTATTGAAAAAAAATTTCAAGAAATTTTTTATTGAAAACAAACTATTCATCGCCAACGACATCCCGTATTCCCAAGCGGTCACCCTTCCAAGTACTAACGGGACTCGACGTAACTTAACTTCTGGGAGCTGACGAGACCAGGTGCGTTCTACGTGATATGGCCGTTGACATTCAAAAATGAAAATTTACCCTCCCAGTCCCAATGGATGAATAGAAAATCACTTCAAAGTGACAGAAATGTTTGTTCATTGAATTTGGACTGGTAACCATCGCGAATAAAAAGCGCGATCAACTTTGAAAAACTCGCAATGAAATTCATCCAGAATCATTCCTATAGATGAATTGAACCTATCCCTATGTCATTGAAATTTTTGATCTACGAATTTGGACTGGTAACCATTGCGATTAAAAAACGCGATAAAATTTGACAAAATCTCAATGGAATTGATCCAGAATCATTCTTATAGATGCATTGAACCTATCTCTAAGGCATTGAAATGTTTCATCTACGAAATTGGACTGGTAACCATCGTTATTGAAAAAAATTTCAAGAAATTTTTTATTGAAAACAAACTATTCATCGCCAACGACATCCCGTATTCCCAAGCGGTCACCCTTCCAAGTACTAACGGGACTCGACGTAACTTAACTTCTGGGAGCTGACGAGACCAGGTGCGTTCTACGTGATATGGCCGTTGACATTCAAAAATGAAAATTTACCCTCCCAGTCCCAATGGATGAATAGAAAATCACTTCAAAGTGACAGAAATGTTTGTTCTTTGAATTTGGACTGGTAACCATCGCAAATAAAAAGCGCGATCAACTTTGAAAAACTCGCAATGAAATTCATCCAGAATCATTCCTATAGATGAATTGAACCTATCCCTATGTCATTGAAATTTTTGATCTACGAATTTGGACTGGTAACCATTGCGATTAAAAAACGCGATAAAATTTGACAAAATCTCAATGGAATTGATCCAGAATCATTCTTATAGATGCATTGAACCTATCTCTAAGGCATTGAAATGTTTCATCTACGAAATTGGACTGGTAACCATCGTTATTGAAAAAAATTTCAAGAAATTTTTTATTGAAAACAAACTATTCATCGCCAACGACATCCCGTATTCCCAAGCGGTCACCCTTCCAAGTACTAACGGGACTCGACGTAACTTAACTTCTGGGAGCTGACGAGACCAGGTGCGTTCTACGTGATATGGCCGTTGACATTCAAAAATGAAAATTTACCCTCCCAGTCCCAATGGATGAATAGAAAATCACTTCAAAGTGACAGAAATGTTTGTTCTTTGAATTTGGACTGGTAACCATCGCAAATAAAAAGCGCGATCAACTTTGAAAAACTCGCAATGAAATTCATCCAGAATCATTCCTATAGATGAATTGAACCTATCCCTATGTCATTGAAATTTTTGATCTACGAATTTGGACTGGTAACCATTGCGATTAAAAAACGCGATAAAATTTGACAAAATCTCAATGGAATTGATCCAGAATCATTCTTATAGATGCATTGAACCTATCTCTAAGGCATTGAAATGTTTCATCTACGAAATTGGACTGGTAACCATCGTTATTGAAAAAAAATTTCAAGAAATTTTTTATTGAAAACAAACTATTCATCGCCAACGACATCCCGTATTCCCAAGCGGTCACCCTTCCAAGTACTAACGGGACTCGACGTAACTTAACTTCTGGGAGCTGACGAGACCAGGTGCGTTCTACGTGATATGGCCGTTGACATTCAAAAATGAAAATTTACCCTCCCAGTCCCAATGGATGAATAGAAAATCACTTCAAAGTGACAGAAATGTTTGTTCATTGAATTTGGACTGGTAACCATCGCGAATAAAAAGCGCGATCAACTTTGAAAAACTCGCAATGAAATTCATCCAGAATCATTCCTATAGATGAATTGAACCTATCCCTATGTCATTGAAATTTTTGATCTACGAATTTGGACTGGTAACCATTGCGATTAAAAAACGCGATAAAATTTGACAAAATCTCAATGGAATTGATCCAGAATCATTCTTATAGATGCATTGAACCTATCTCTAAGGCATTGAAATGTTTCATCTACGAAATTGGACTGGTAACCATCGTTATTGAAAAAAATTTCAAGAAATTTTTTATTGAAAACAAACTATTCATCGCCAACGACATCCCGTATTCCCAAGCGGTCACCCTTCCAAGTACTAACGGGACTCGACGTAACTTAACTTCTGGGAGCTGACGAGACCAGGTGCGTTCTACGTGATATGGCCGTTGACATTCAAAAATGAAAATTTACCCTCCCAGTCCCAATGGATGAATAGAAAATCACTTCAAAGTGACAGAAATGTTTGTTCTTTGAATTTGGACTGGTAACCATCGCAAATAAAAAGCGCGATCAACTTTGAAAAACTCGCAATGAAATTCATCCAGAATCATTCCTATAGATGAATTGAACCTATCCCTATGTCATTGAAATTTTTGATCTACGAATTTGGACTGGTAACCATTGCGATTAAAAAACGCGATAAAATTTGACAAAATCTCAATGGAATTGATCCAGAATCATTCTTATAGATGCATTGAACCTATCTCTAAGGCATTGAAATGTTTCATCTACGAAATTGGACTGGTAACCATCGTTATTGAAAAAAAATTTCAAGAAATTTTTTATTGAAAACAAACTATTCATCGCCAACGACATCCCGTATTCCCAAGCGGTCACCCTTCCAAGTACTAACGGGACTCGACGTAACTTAACTTCTGGGAGCTGACGAGACCAGGTGCGTTCTACGTGATATGGCCGTTGACATTCAAAAATGAAAATTTACCCTCCCAGTCCCAATGGATGAATAGAAAATCACTTCAAAGTGACAGAAATGTTTGTTCATTGAATTTGGACTGGTAACCATCGCGAATAAAAAGCGCGATCAACTTTGAAAAACTCGCAATGAAATTCATCCAGAATCATTCCTATAGATGAATTGAACCTATCCCTATGTCATTGAAATTTTTGATCTACGAATTTGGACTGGTAACCATTGCGATTAAAAAACGCGATAAAATTTGACAAAATCTCAATGGAATTGATCCAGAATCATTCTTATAGATGCATTGAACCTATCTCTAAGGCATTGAAATGTTTCATCTACGAAATTGGACTGGTAACCATCGTTATTGAAAAAAATTTCAAGAAATTTTTTATTGAAAACAAACTATTCATCGCCAACGACATCCCGTATTCCCAAGCGGTCAACCTTCCAAGTACTAACGGGACTCGACGTAACTTAACTTCTGGGAGCTGACGAGACCAGGTGCGTTCTACGTGATATGGCCGTTGACATTCAAAAATGAAAATTTACCCTCCCAGTCCCAATGGATGAATAGAAAATCACTTCAAAGTGACAGAAATGTTTGTTCTTTGAATTTGGACTGGTAACCATCGCAAATAAAAAGCGCGATCAACTTTGAAAAACTCGCAATGAAATTCATCCAGAATCATTCCTATAGATGAATTGAACCTATCCCTATGTCATTGAAATTTTTGATCTACGAATTTGGACTGGTAACCATTGCGATTAAAAAACGCGATAAAATTTGACAAAATCTCAATGGAATTGATCCAGAATCATTCTTATAGATGCATTGAACCTATCTCTAAGGCATTGAAATGTTTCATCTACGAAATTGGACTGGTAACCATCGTTATTGAAAAAAATTTCAAGAAATTTTTTATTGAAAACAAACTATTCATCGCCAACGACATCCCGTATTCCCAAGCGGTCACCCTTCCAAGTACTAACGGGACTCGACGTAACTTAACTTCTGGGAGCTGACGAGACCAGGTGCGTTCTACGTGATATGGCCGTTGACATTCAAAAATGAAAATTTACCCTCCCAGTCCCAATGGATGAATAGAAAATCACTTCAAAGTGACAGAAATGTTTGTTCTTTGAATTTGGACTGGTAACCATCGCGAATAAAAAGCGCGATCAACTTTGAAAAACTCGCAATGAAATTCATCCAGAATCATTCCTATAGATGAATTGAACCTATCCCTATGTCATTGAAATTTTTGATCTACGAATTTGGACTGGTAACCATTGCGATTAAAAAACGCGATAAAATTTGACAAAATCTCAATGGAATTGATCCAGAATCATTCTTATAGATGCATTGAACCTATCTCTAAGGCATTGAAATGTTTCATCTACGAAATTGGACTGGTAACCATCGTTATTGAAAAAAATTTCAAGAAATTTTTTATTGAAAACAAACTATTCATCGCCAACGACATCCCGTATTCCCAAGCGGTCACCCTTCCAAGTACTAACGGGACTCGACGTAACTTAACTTCTGGGAGCTGACGAGACCAGGTGCGTTCTACGTGATATGGCCGTTGACATTCAAAAATGAAAATTTACCCTCCCAGTCCCAATGGATGAATAGAAAATCACTTCAAAGTGACAGAAATGTTTGTTCTTTGAATTTGGACTGGTAACCATCGCAAATAAAAAGCGCGATCAACTTTGAAAAACTCGCAATGAAATTCATCCAGAATCATTCCTATAGATGAATTGAACCTATCCCTATGTCATTGAAATTTTTGATCTACGAATTTGGACTGGTAACCATTGCGATTAAAAAACGCGATAAAATTTGACAAAATCTCAATGGAATTGATCCAGAATCATTCTTATAGATGCATTGAACCTATCTCTAAGGCATTGAAATGTTTCATCTACGAAATTGGACTGGTAACCATCGTTATTGAAAAAAATTTCAAGAAATTTTTTATTGAAAACAAACTATTCATCGCCAACGACATCCCGTATTCCCAAGCGGTCACCCTTCCAAGTACTAACGGGACTCGACGTAACTTAACTTCTGGGAGCTGACGAGACCAGGTGCGTTCTACGTGATATGGCCGTTGACATTCAAAACTGAAAATTTACCCTCCCAGTCCCAATGGATGAATAGAAAATCACTTCAAAGTGACAGAAATGTTTGTTCTTTGAATTTGGACTGGTAACCATCGCAAATAAAAAGCGCGATCAACTTTGAAAAACTCGCAATGAAATTCATCCAGAATCATTCCTATAGATGAATTGAACCTATCCCTATGTCATTGAAATTTTTGATCTACGAATTTGGACTGGTAACCATTGCGATTAAAAAACGCGATAAAATTTGACAAAATCTCAATGGAATTGATCCAGAATCATTCTTATAGATGCATTGAACCTATCTCTAAGGCATTGAAATGTTTCATCTACGAAATTGGACTGGTAACCATCGTTATTGAAAAAAAATTTCAAGAAATTTTTTATTGAAAACAAACTATTCATCGCCAACGACATCCCGTATTCCCAAGCGGTCACCCTTCCAAGTACTAACGGGACTCGACGTAAGTTAACTTCTGGGAGCTGACGAGACCAGGTGCGTTCTACGTGATATGGCCGTTGACATTCAAAAATGAAAATTTACCCTCCCAGTCCCAATGGATGAATAGAAAATCACTTCAAAGTGACAGAAATGTTTGTTCATTGAATTTGGACTGGTAACCATCGCGAATAAAAAGCGCGATCAACTTTGAAAAACTCGCAATGAAATTCATCCAGAATCATTCCTATAGATGAATTGAACCTATCCCTATGTCATTGAAATTTTTGATCTACGAATTTGGACTGGTAACCATTGCGATTAAAAAACGCGATAAAATTTGACAAAATCTCAATGGAATTGATCCAGAATCATTCTTATAGATGAATTGAACCTATCTCTAAGGCATTGAAATGTTTCATCTACGAAATTGGACTGGTAACCATCGTTATTGAAAAAAATTTCAAGAAATTTTTTATTGAAAACAAACTATTCATCGCCAACGACATCCCGTATTCCCAAGCGGTCACCCTTCCATGTACTAACGGGACTCGACGTAACTTAACTTCTGGGAGCTGACGAGACCAGGTGCGTTCTACGTGATATGGCCGTTGACATTCAAAAATGAAAATTTACCCTCCCAGTCCCAATGGATGAATAGAAAATCACTTCAAAGTGACAGAAATGTTTGTTCATTGAATTTGGACTGGTAACCATCGCGAATAAAAAGCGCGATCAACTTTGAAAAACTCGCAATGAAATTCATCCAGAATCATTCCTATAGATGAATTGAACCTATCCCTATGTCATTGAAATTTTTGATCTACGAATTTGGACTGGTAACCATTGCGATTAAAAAACGCGATAAAATTTGACAAAATCTCAATGGAATTGATCCAGAATCATTCTTATAGATGCATTGAACCTATCTCTAAGGCATTGAAATGTTTCATCTACGAAATTGGACTGGTAACCATCGTTATTGAAAAAAATTTCAAGAAATTTTTTATTGAAAACAAACTATTCATCGCCAACGACATCCCGTATTCCCAAGCGGTCACCCTTCCAAGTACTAACGGGACTCGACGTAACTTAACTTCTGGGAGCTGACGAGACCAGGTGCGTTCTACGTGATATGGCCGTTGACATTCAAAAATGAAAATTTACCCTCCCAGTCCCAATGGATGAATAGAAAATCACTTCAAAGTGACAGAAATGTTTGTTCTTTGAATTTGGACTGGTAACCATCGCAAATAAAAAGCGCGATCAACTTTGAAAAACTCGCAATGAAATTCATCCAGAATCATTCCTATAGATGAATTGAACCTATCCCTATGTCATTGAAATTTTTGATCTACGAATTTGGACTGGTAACCATTGCGATTAAAAAACGCGATAAAATTTGACAAAATCTCAATGGAATTGATCCAGAATCATTCTTATAGATGCATTGAACCTATCTCTAAGGCATTGAAATGTTTCATCTACGAAATTGGACTGGTAACCATCGTTATTGAAAAAAATTTCAAGAAATTTTTTATTGAAAACAAACTATTCATCGCCAACGACATCCCGTATTCCCAAGCGGTCACCCTTCCAAGTACTAACGGGACTCGACGTAACTTAACTTCTGGGAGCTGACGAGACCAGGTGCGTTCTACGTGATATGGCCGTTGACATTCAAAACTGAAAATTTACCCTCCCAGTCCCAATGGATGAATAGAAAATCACTTCAAAGTGACAGAAATGTTTGTTCTTTGAATTTGGACTGGTAACCATCGCAAATAGAAAGCGCGATCAACTTTGAAAAACTCGCAATGAAATTCATCCAGAATCATTCCTATAGATGAATTGAACCTATCCCTATGTCATTGAAATTTTTGATCTACGAATTTGGACTGGTAACCATTGCGATTAAAAAACGCGATAAAATTTGACAAAATCTCAATGGAATTGATCCAGAATCATTCTTATAGATGCATTGAACCTATCTCTAAGGCATTGAAATGTTTCATCTACGAAATTGGACTGGTAACCATCGTTATTGAAAAAAAATTTCAAGAAATTTTTTATTGAAAACAAACTATTCATCGCCAACGACATCCCGTATTCCCAAGCGGTCACCCTTCCAAGTACTAACGGGACTCGACGTAAGTTAACTTCTGGGAGCTGACGAGACCAGGTGCGTTCTACGTGATATGGCCGTTGACATTCAAAAATGAAAATTTACCCTCCCAGTCCCAATGGATGAATAGAAAATCACTTCAAAGTGACAGAAATGTTTGTTCATTGAATTTGGACTGGTAACCATCGCGAATAAAAAGCGCGATCAACTTTGAAAAACTCGCAATGAAATTCATCCAGAATCATTCCTATAGATGAATTGAACCTATCCCTATGTCATTGAAATTTTTGATCTACGAATTTGGACTGGTAACCATTGCGATTAAAAAACGCGATAAAATTTGACAAAATCTCAATGGAATTGATCCAGAATCATTCTTATAGATGCATTGAACCTATCTCTAAGGCATTGAAATGTTTCATCTACGAAATTGGACTGGTAACCATCGTTATTGAAAAAAATTTCAAGAAATTTTTTATTGAAAACAAACTATTCATCGCCAACGACATCCCGTATTCCCAAGCGGTCACCCTTCCAAGTACTAACGGGACTCGACGTAACTTAACTTCTGGGAGCTGACGAGACCAGGTGCGTTCTACGTGATATGGCCGTTGACATTCAAAAATGAAAATTTACCCTCCCAGTCCCAATGGATGAATAGAAAATCACTTCAAAGTGACAGAAATGTTTGTTCTTTGAATTTGGACTGGTAACCATCGCAAATAAAAAGCGCGATCAACTTTGAAAAACTCGCAATGAAATTCATCCAGAATCATTCCTATAGATGAATTGAACCTATCCCTATGTCATTGAAATTTTTGATCTACGAATTTGGACTGGTAACCATTGCGATTAAAAAACGCGATAAAATTTGACAAAATCTCAATGGAATTGATCCAGAATCATTCTTATAGATGCATTGAACCTATCTCTAAGGCATTGAAATGTTTCATCTACGAAATTGGACTGGTAACCATCGTTATTGAAAAAAATTTCAAGAAATTTTTTATTGAAAACAAACTATTCATCGCCAACGACATCCCGTATTCCCAAACGGTCACCCTTCCAAGTACTAACGGGACTCGACGTAACTTAACTTCTGGGAGCTGACGAGACCAGGTGCGTTCTACGTGATATGGCCGTTGACATTCAAAAATGAAAATTTACCCTCCCAGTCCCAATGGATGAATAGAAAATCACTTCAAAGTGACAGAAATGTTTGTTCTTTGAATTTGGACTGGTAACCATCGCAAATAAAAAGCGCGATCAACTTTGAAAAACTCGCAATGAAATTCATCCAGAATCATTCCTATAGATGAATTGAACCTATCCCTATGTCATTGAAATTTTTGATCTACGAATTTGGACTGGTAACCATTGCGATTAAAAAACGCGATAAAATTTGACAAAATCTCAATGGAATTGATCCAGAATCATTCTTATAGATGCATTGAACCTATCTCTAAGGCATTGAAATGTTTCATCTACGAAATTGGACTGGTAACCATCGTTATTGAAAAAAATTTCAAGAAATTTTTTATTGAAAACAAACTATTCATCGCCAACGACATCCCGTATTCCCAAGCGGTCACCCTTCCAAGTACTAACGGGACTCGACGTAACTTAACTTCTGGGAGCTGACGAGACCAGGTGCGTTCTACGTGATATGGCCGTTGACATTCAAAAATGAAAATTTACCCTCCCAGTCCCAATGGATGAATAGAAAATCACTTCAAAGTGACAGAAATGTTTGTTCATTGAATTTGGACTGGTAACCATCGCGAATAAAAAGCGCGATCAACTTTGAAAAACTCGCAATGAAATTCATCCAGAATCATTCCTATAGATGAATTGAACCTATCCCTATGTCATTGAAATTTTTGATCTACGAATTTGGACTGGTAACCATTGCGATTAAAAAACGCGATAAAATTTGACAAAATCTCAATGGAATTGATCCAGAATCATTCTTATAGATGCATTGAACATATCTCTAAGGCATTGAAATGTTTCATCTACGAAATTGGACTGGTAACCATCGTTATTGAAAAAAATTTCAAGAAATTTTTTATTGAAAACAAACTATTCATCGCCAACGACATCCCGTATTCCCAAGCGGTCACCCTTCCAAGTACTAACGGGACTCGACGTAACTTAACTTCTGGGAGCTGACGAGACCAGGTGCGTTCTACGTGATATGGCCGTTGACATTCAAAAATGAAAATTTACCCTCCCAGTCCCAATGGATGAATAGAAAATCACTTCAAAGTGACAGAAATGTTTGTTCTTTGAATTTGGACTGGTAACCATCGCAAATAAAAAGCGCGATCAACTTTGAAAAACTCGCAATGAAATTCATCCAGAATCATTCCTATAGATGAATTGAACCTATCCCTATGTCATTGAAATTTTTGATCTACGAATTTGGACTGGTAACCATTGCGATTAAAAAACGCGATAAAATTTGACAAAATCTCAATGGAATTGATCCAGAATCATTCTTATAGATGCATTGAACCTATCTCTAAGGCATTGAAATGTTTCATCTACGAAATTGGACTGGTAACCATCGTTATTGAAAAAAATTTCAAGAAATTTTTTATTGAAAACAAACTATTCATCGCCAACGACATCCCGTATTCCCAAGCGGTCACCCTTCCAAGTACTAACGGGACTCGACGTAACTTAACTTCTGGGAGCTGACGAGACCAGGTGCGTTCTACGTGATATGGCCGTTGACATTCAAAAATGAAAATTTACCCTCCCAGTCCCAATGGATGAATAGAAAATCACTTCAAAGTGACAGAAATGTTTGTTCATTGAATTTTGACTGGTAACCATCGCGAATAAAAAGCGCGATCAACTTTGAAAAACTCGCAATGAAATTCATCCAGAATCATTCCTATAGATGAATTGAACCTATCCCTATGTCATTGAAATTTTTGATCTACGAATTTGGACTGGTAACCATTGCGATTAAAAAACGCGATAAAATTTGACAAAATCTCAATGGAATTGATCCAGAATCATTCTTATAGATGCATTGAACATATCTCTAAGGCATTGAAATGTTTCATCTACGAAATTGGACTGGTAACCATCGTTATTGAAAAAAATTTCAAGAAATTTTTTATTGAAAACAAACTATTCATCGCCAACGACATCCCGTATTCCCAAGCGGTCACCCTTCCAAGTACTAACGGGACTCGACGTAACTTAACTTCTGGGAGCTGACGAGACCAGGTGCGTTCAACGTGATATGGCCGTTGACATTCAAAAATGAAAATTTACCCTCCCAGTCCCAATGGATGAATAGAAAATCACTTCAAAGTGACAGAAATGTTTGTTCATTGAATTTGGACTGGTAACCATCGCGAATAAAAAGCGCGATCAACTTTGAAAAACTCGCAATGAAATTCATCCAGAATCATTCCTATAGATGAATTGAACCTATCCCTATGTCATTGAAATTTTTGATCTACGAATTTGGACTGGTAACCATCACGATTAATAACGCGATAAAATTTGACAAACTCTCAATGGAATTGATCCAGAATCATTCTTATAGATGAATTGAACCTATCTCTAAGGCATTGAAATGTTTCATCTACGAAATTGGACTGGTAACCATCGTTATTGAAAAAAAATTTCAAGAAATTTTTTATTGAAAACAAACTATTCATCGCCAACGACATCCCGTATTCCCAAGCGGTCACCCTTCCAAGTACTAACGGGACTCGACGTAACTTAACTTCTGGGAGCTGACGAGACCAGGTGCGTTCTACGTGATATGGCCGTTGACATTCAAAAATGAAAATTTACCCTCCCAGTCCCAATGGATGAATAGAAAATCACTTCAAAGTGACAGAAATGTTTGTTCTTTGAATTTGGACTGGTAACCATCGCAAATAAAAAGCGCGATCAACTTTGAAAAACTCGCAATGAAATTCATCCAGAATCATTCCTATAGATGAATTGAACCTATCCCTATGTCATTGAAATTTTTGATCTACGAATTTGGACTGGTAACCATTGCGATTAAAAAAAGCGATAAAATTTGACAAAATCTCAATGGAATTGATCCAGAATCATTCTTATAGATGCATTGAACCTATCTCTAAGGCATTGAAATGTTTCATCTACGAAATTGGACTGGTAACCATCGTTATTGAAAAAAATTTCAAGAAATTTTTTATTGAAAACAAACTATTCATCGCCAACGACATCCCGTATTCCCAAGCGGTCACCCTTCCAAGTACTAACGGGACTCGACGTAACTTAACTTCTGGGAGCTGACGAGACCAGGTGCGTTCTACGTGATATGGCCGTTGACATTCAAAAATGAAAATTTACCCTCCCAGTCCCAATGGATGAATAGAAAATCACTTCAAAGTGACAGAAATGTTTGTTCATTGAATTTGGACTGGTAACCATCGCGAATAAAAAGCGCGATCAACTTTGAAAAACTCGCAATGAAATTCATCCAGAATCATTCCTATAGATGAATTGAACCTATCCCTATGTCATTGAAATTTTTGATCTACGAATTTGGACTGGTAACCATTGCGATTAAAAAACGCGATAAAATTTGACAAAATCTCAATGGAATTGATCCAGAATCATTCTTATAGATGCATTGAACATATCTCTAAGGCATTGAAATGTTTCATCTACGAAATTGGACTGGTAACCATCGTTATTGAAAAAAATTTCAAGAAATTTTTTATTGAAAACAAACTATTCATCGCCAACGACATCCCGTATTCCCAAGCGGTCACCCTTCCAAGTACTAACGGGACTCGACGTAACTTAACTTCTGGGAGCTGACGAGACCAGGTGCGTTCTACGTGATATGGCCGTTGACATTCAAAAATGAAAATTTACCCTCCCAGTCCCAATGGATGAATAGAAAATCACTTCAAAGTGACAGAAATGTTTGTTCTTTGAATTTGGACTGGTAACCATCGCAAATAAAAAGCGCGATCAACTTTGAAAAACTCGCAATGAAATTCATCCAGAATCATTCCTATAGATGAATTGAACCTATCCCTATGTCATTGAAATTTTTGATCTACGAATTTGGACTGGTAACCATTGCGATTAAAAAACGCGATAAAATTTGACAAAATCTCAATGGAATTGATCCAGAATCATTCTTATAGATGCATTGAACCTATCTCTAAGGCATTGAAATGTTTCATCTACGAAATTGGACTGGTAACCATCGTTATTGAAAAAAATTTCAAGAAATTTTTTATTGAAAACAAACTATTCATCGCCAACGACATCCCGTATTCCCAAGCGGTCACCCTTCCAAGTACTAACGGGACTCGACGTAACTTAACTTCTGGGAGCTGACGAGACCAGGTGCGTTCAACGTGATATGGCCGTTGACATTCAAAAATGAAAATTTACCCTCCCAGTCCCAATGGATGAATAGAAAATCACTTCAAAGTGACAGAAATGTTTGTTCATTGAATTTGGACTGGTAACCATCGCGAATAAAAAGCGCGATCAACTTTGAAAAACTCGCAATGAAATTCATCCAGAATCATTCCTATAGATGAATTGAACCTATCCCTATGTCATTGAAATTTTTGATCTACGAATTTGGACTGGTAACCATCACGATTAATAACGCGATAAAATTTGACAAACTCTCAATGGAATTGATCCAGAATCATTCTTATAGATGAATTGAACCTATCTCTAAGGCATTGAAATGTTTCATCTACGAAATTGGACTGGTAACCATCGTTATTGAAAAAAAATTTCAAGAAATTTTTTATTGAAAACAAACTATTCATCGCCAACGACATCCCGTATTCCCAAGCGGCCACCCTTCCAAGTACTAACGGGACTCGACGTAACTTAACTTCTGGGAGCTGACGAGACCAGGTGCGTTCTACGTGATATGGCCGTTGACATTCAAAAATGAAAATTTACCCTCCCAGTCCCAATGGATGAATAGAAAATCACTTCAAAGTGACAGAAATGTTTGTTCTTTGAATTTGGACTGGTAACCATCGCAAATAAAAAGCGCGATCAACTTTGAAAAACTCGCAATGAAATTCATCCAGAATCATTCCTATAGATGAATTGAACCTATCCCTATGTCATTGAAATTTTTGATCTACGAATTTGGACTGGTAACCATTGCGATTAAAAAAAGCGATAAAATTTGACAAAATCTCAATGGAATTGATCCAGAATCATTCTTATAGATGCATTGAACCTATCTCTAAGGCATTGAAATGTTTCATCTACGAAATTGGACTGGTAACCATCGTTATTGAAAAAAATTTCAAGAAATTTTTTATTGAAAACAAACTATTCATCGCCAACGACATCCCGTATTCCCAAGCGGTCACCCTTCCAAGTACTAACGGGACTCGACGTAACTTAACTTCTGGGAGCTGACGAGACCAGGTGCGTTCTACGTGATATGGCCGTTGACATTCAAAAATGAAAATTTACCCTCCCAGTCCCAATGGATGAATAGAAAATCACTTCAAAGTGACAGAAATGTTTGTTCTTTGAATTTGGACTGGTAACCATCGCAAATAAAAAGCGCGATCAACTTTGAAAAACTCGCAATGAAATTCATCCAGAATCATTCCTATAGATGAATTGAACCTATCCCTATGTCATTGAAATTTTTGATCTACGAATTTGGACTGGTAACCATTGCGATTAAAAAACGCGATAAAATTTGACAAAATCTCAATGGAATTGATCCAGAATCATTCTTATAGATGCATTGAACCTATCTCTAAGGCATTGAAATGTTTCATCTACGAAATTGGACTGGTAACCATCGTTATTGAAAAAAATTTCAAGAAATTTTTTATTGAAAACAAACTATTCATCGCCAACGACATCCCGTATTCCCAAACGGTCACCCTTCCAAGTACTAACGGGACTCGACGTAACTTAACTTCTGGGAGCTGACGAGACCAGGTGCGTTCTACGTGATATGGCCGTTGACATTCAAAAATGAAAATTTACCCTCCCAGTCCCAATGGATGAATAGAAAATCACTTCAAAGTGACAGAAATGTTTGTTCTTTGAATTTGGACTGGTAACCATCGCAAATAAAAAGCGCGATCAACTTTGAAAAACTCGCAATGAAATTCATCCAGAATCATTCCTATAGATGAATTGAACCTATCCCTATGTCATTGAAATTTTTGATCTACGAATTTGGACTGGTAACCATTGCGATTAAAAAACGCGATAAAATTTGACAAAATCTCAATGGAATTGATCCAGAATCATTCTTATAGATGCATTGAACCTATCTCTAAGGCATTGAAATGTTTCATCTACGAAATTGGACTGGTAACCATCGTTATTGAAAAAAATTTCAAGAAATTTTTTATTGAAAACAAACTATTCATCGCCAACGACATCCCGTATTCCCAAGCGGTCACCCTTCCAAGTACTAACGGGACTCGACGTAACTTAACTTCTGGGAGCTGACGAGACCAGGTGCGTTCTACGTGATATGGCCGTTGACATTCAAAAATGAAAATTTACCCTCCCAGTCCCAATGGATGAATAGAAAATCACTTCAAAGTGACAGAAATGTTTGTTCATTGAATTTGGACTGGTAACCATCGCGAATAAAAAGCGCGATCAACTTTGAAAAACTCGCAATGAAATTCATCCAGAATCATTCCTATAGATGAATTGAACCTATCCCTATGTCATTGAAATTTTTGATCTACGAATTTGGACTGGTAACCATTGCGATTAAAAAACGCGATAAAATTTGACAAAATCTCAATGGAATTGATCCAGAATCATTCTTATAGATGCATTGAACCTATCTCTAAGGCATTGAAATGTTTCATCTACGAAATTGGACTGGTAACCATCGTTATTGAAAAAAAATTTCAAGAAATTTTTTATTGAAAACAAGCTATTCATCGCCAACGACATCCCGTATTCCCAAGCGGTCACCCTTCCAAGTACTAACGGGACTCGACGTAACTTAACTTCTGGGAGCTGACGAGACCAGGTGCGTTCTACGTGATATGGCCATTGACATTCAAAAATGAAAATTTACCCTCCCAGTCCCAATGGATGAATAGAAAATCACTTCAAAGTGACAGAAATGTTTGTTCTTTGAATTTGGACTGGTAACCATCGCAAATAAAAAGCGCGATCAACTTTGAAAAACTCGCAATGAAATTCATCCAGAATCATTCCTATAGATGAATTGAACCTATCCCTATGTCATTGAAATTTTTGATCTACGAATTTGGACTGGTAACCATTGCGATTAAAAAACGCGATAAAATTTGACAAAATCTCAATGGAATTGATCCAGAATCATTCTTATAGATGCATTGAACCTATCTCTAAGGCATTGAAATGTTTCATCTACGAAATTGGACTGGTAACCATCGTTATTGAAAAAAATTTCAAGAAATTTTTTATTGAAAACAAACTATTCATCGCCAACGACATCCCGTATTCCCAAGCGGTCACCCTTCCAAGTACTAACGGGACTCGACGTAACTTAACTTCTGAGAGCTGACGAGACCAGGTGCGTTCTACGTGATATGGCCGTTGACATTCAAAAATGAAAATTTACCCTCCCAGTCCCAATGGATGAATAGAAAATCACTTCAAAGTAACAGAAATGTTTGTTCTTTGAATTTGGACTGGTAACCATCGCAAATAAAAAGCGCGATCAACTTTGAAAAACTCGCAATGAAATTCATCCAGAATCATTCCTATAGATGAATTGAACCTATCCCTATGTCATTGAAATTTTTGATCTACGAATTTGGACTGGTAACCATTGCGATTAAAAAACGCGATAAAATTTGACAAAATCTCAATGGAATTGATCCAGAATCATTCTTATAGATGCATTGAACCTATCTCTAAGGCATTGAAATGTTTCATCTACGAAATTGGACTGGTAACCATCGTTATTGAAAAAAATTTCAAGAAATTTTTTATTGAAAACAAACTATTCATCGCCAACGACATCCCGTATTCCCAAGCGGTCACCCTTCCAAGTACTAACGGGACTCGACGTAACTTAACTTCTGGGAGCTGACGAGACCAGGTGCGTTCTACGTGATATGGCCGTTGACATTCAAAAATGAAAATTTACCCTCCCAGTCCCAATGGATGAATAGAAAATCACTTCAAAGTGACAGAAATGTTTGTTCTTTGAATTTGGACTGGTAACCATCGCAAATAAAAAGCGCGATCAACTTTGAAAAACTCGCAATGAAATTCATCCAGAATCATTCCTATAGATGAATTGAACCTATCCCTATGTCATTGAAATTTTTGATCTACGAATTTGGACTGGTAACCATTGCGATTAAAAAACGCGATAAAATTTGACAAAATCTCAATGGAATTGATCCAGAATCATTCTTATAGATGCATTGAACCTATCTCTAAGGCATTGAAATGTTTCATCTACGAAATTGGACTGGTAACCATCGTTATTGAAAAAAATTTCAAGAAATTTTTTATTGAAAACAAACTATTCATCGCCAACGACATCCCGTATTCCCAAGCGGTCACCCTTCCAAGTACTAACGGGACTCGACGTAACTTAACTTCTGGGAGCTGACGAGACCAGGTGCGTTCTACGTGATATGGCCGTTGACATTCAAAAATGAAAATTTACCCTCCCAGTCCCAATGGATGAATAGAAAATCACTTCAAAGTGACAGAAATGTTTGTTCTTTGAATTTGGACTGGTAACCATCGCAAATAAAAAGCGCGATCAACTTTGAAAAACTCGCAATGAAATTCATCCAGAATCATTCCTATAGATGAATTGAACCTATCCCTATGTCATTGAAATTTTTGATCTACGAATTTGGACTGGTAACCATTGCGATTAAAAAACGCGATAAAATTTGACAAAATCTCAATGGAATTGATCCAGAATCATTCTTATAGATGCATTGAACCTATCTCTAAGGCATTGAAATGTTTCATCTACGAAATTGGACTGGTAACCATCGTTATTGAAAAAAATTTCAAGAAATTTTTTATTGAAAACAAACTATTCATCGCCAACGACATCCCGTATTCCCAAGCGGTCACCCTTCCAAGTACTAACGGGACTCGACGTAACTTAACTTCTGGGAGCTGACGAGACCAGGTGCGTTCTACGTGATATGGCCGTTGACATTCAAAAATGAAAATTTACCCTCCCAGTCCCAATGGATGAATAGAAAATCACTTCAAAGTGACAGAAATGTTTGTTCTTTGAATTTGGACTGGTAACCATCGCAAATAAAAAGCGCGATCAACTTTGAAAAACTCGCAATGAAATTCATCCAGAATCATTCCTATAGATGAATTGAACCTATCCCTATGTCATTGAAATTTTTGATCTACGAATTTGGACTGGTAACCATTGCGATTAAAAAACGCGATAAAATTTGACAAAATCTCAATGGAATTGATCCAGAATCATTCTTATAGATGCATTGAACCTATCTCTAAGGCATTGAAATGTTTCATCTACGAAATTGGACTGGTAACCATCGTTATTGAAAAAAATTTCAAGAAATTTTTTATTGAAAACAAACTATTCATCGCCAACGACATCCCGTATTCCCAAGCGGTCACCCTTCCAAGTACTAACGGGACTCGACGTAACTTAACTTCTGGGAGCTGACGAGACCAGGTGCGTTCTACGTGATATGGCCGTTGACATTCAAAAATGAAAATTTACCCTCCCAGTCCCAATGGATGAATAGAAAATCACTTCAAAGTGAAAGAAATGTTTGTTCATTGAATTTGGACTGGTAACCATCGCGAATAAAAAGCGCGATCAACTTTGAAAAACTCGCAATGAAATTCATCCAGAATCATTCCTATAGATGAATTGAACCTATCCCTATGTCATTGAAATTTTTGATCTACGAATTTGGACTGGTAACCATCACGATTAATAACGCGATAAAATTTGACAAACTCTCAATGGAATTGATCCAGAATCATTCTTATAGATGCATTGAACCTATCTCTAAGGCATTGAAATGTTTCATCTACGAAATTGGACTGGTAACCATCGTTATTGAAAAAAATTTCAAGAAATTTTTTATTGAAAACAAACTATTCATCGCCAACGACATCCCGTATTCCCAAGCGGTCACCCTTCCAAGTACTAACGGGACTCGACGTAACTTAACTTCTGGGAGCTGACGAGACCAGGTGCGTTCTACGTGATATGGCCGTTGACATTCAAAAATGAAAATTTACCCTCCCAGTCCCAATGGATGAATAGAAAATCACTTCAAAGTGACAGAAATGTTTGTTCTTTGAATTTGGACTGGTAACCATCGCAAATAAAAAGCGCGATCAACTTTGAAAAACTCGCAATGAAATTCATCCAGAATCATTCCTATAGATGAATTGAACCTATCCCTATGTCATTGAAATTTTTGATCTACGAATTTGGACTGGTAACCATTGCGATTAAAAAACGCGATAAAATTTGACAAAATCTCAATGGAATTGATCCAGAATCATTCTTATAGATGCATTGAACCTATCTCTAAGGCATTGAAATGTTTCATCTACGAAATTGGACTGGTAACCATCGTTATTGAAAAAAATTTCAAGAAATTTTTTATTGAAAACAAACTATTCATCGCCAACGACATCCCGTATTCCCAAGCGGTCACCCTTCCAAGTACTAACGGGACTCGACGTAACTTAACTTCTGGGAGCTGACGAGACCAGGTGCGTTCTACGTGATATGGCCGTTGACATTCAAAAATGAAAATTTACCCTCCCAGTCCCAATGGATGAATAGAAAATCACTTCAAAGTGAAAGAAATGTTTGTTCATTGAATTTGGACTGGTAACCATCGCGAATAAAAAGCGCGATCAACTTTGAAAAACTCGCAATGAAATTCATCCAGAATCATTCCTATAGATGAATTGAACCTATCCCTATGTCATTGAAATTTTTGATCTACGAATTTGGACTGGTAACCATCACGATTAATAACGCGATAAAATTTGACAAACTCTCAATGGAATTGATCCAGAATCATTCTTATAGATGAATTGAACCTATCTCTAAGGCATTGAAATGTTTCATCTACGAAATTGGACTGGTAACCATCGTGATTGAAAAAAAATGTCAAGAAATTTGTTATTGAAAACAAACTATCCATCGCCAACGACATCCCGTATTCCCAAGCGGTCACCCTTCCAAGTACTAACGGGACTCGACGTAACTTAACTTCTGGGAGCTGACGAGACCAGGTGCGTTCTACGTGATATGGCCGTTGACATTCAAAAATGAAAATTTACCCTCCCAGTCCCAATGGATGAATAGAAAATCACTTCAAAGTGACAGAAATGTTTGTTCATTGAATTTGGACTGGTAACCATCGCGAATAAAAAGCGCGATCAACTTTGAAAAACTCGCAATGAAATTCATCCAGAATCATTCCTATAGATGAATTGAACCTATCCCTATGTCATTGAAATTTTTGATCTACGAATTTGGACTGGTAACCATCACGATTAATAACGCGATAAAATTTGACAAACTCTCAATGGAATTGATCCAGAATCATTCTTATAGATGAATTGAACCTATCTCTAAGGCATTGAAATGTTTCATCTACGAAATTGGACTGGTAACCATCGTGATTGAAAAAAAATGTCAAGAAATTTGTTATTGAAAACAAACTATCCATCGCCAACGACATCCCGTATTCCCAAGCGGTCACCCTTCCAAGTACTAACGGGACTCGACGTAACTTAACTTCTGGGAGCTGACGAGACCAGGTGCGTTCTACGTGATATGGCCGTTGACATTCAAAAATGAAAATTTACCCTCCCAGTCCCAATGGATGAATAGAAAATCACTTCAAAGTGACAGAAATGTTTGTTCTTTGAATTTGGACTGGTAACCATCGCAAATAAAAAGCGCGATCAACTTTGAAAAACTCGCAATGAAATTCATCCAGAATCATTCCTATAGATGAATTGAACCTATCCCTATGTCATTGAAATTTTTGATCTACGAATTTGGACTGGTAACCATTGCGATTAAAAAACGCGATAAAATTTGACAAAATCTCAATGGAATTGATCCAGAATCATTCTTATAGATGCATTGAACCTATCTCTAAGGCATTGAAATGTTTCATCTACGAAATTGGACTGGTAACCATCGTTATTGAAAAAAATTTCAAGAAATTTTTTATTGAAAACAAACTATTCATCGCCAACGACATCCCGTATTCCCAAGCGGTCACCCTTCCAAGTACTAACGGGACTCGACGTAACTTAACTTCTGGGAGCTGACGAGACCAGGTGCGTTCTACGTGATATGGCCGTTGACATTCAAAAATGAAAATTTACCCTCCCAGTCCCAATGGATGAATAGAAAATCACTTCAAAGTGACAGAAATGTTTGTTCTTTGAATTTGGACTGGTAACCATCGCAAATAAAAAGCGCGATCAACTTTGAAAAACTCGCAATGAAATTCATCCAGAATCATTCCTATAGATGAATTGAACCTATCCCTATGTCATTGAAATTTTTGATCTACGAATTTGGACTGGTAACCATTGCGATTAAAAAACGCGATAAAATTTGACAAAATCTCAATGGAATTGATCCAGAATCATTCTTATAGATGAATTGAACCTATCTCTAAGGCATTGAAATGTTTCATCTACGAAATTGGACTGGTAACCATCGTTATTGAAAAAAAATTTCAAGAAATTTTTTATTGAAAACAAGCTATTCATCGCCAACGACATCCCGTATTCCCAAGCGGTTACCCTTCCAAGTACTAACGGGACTCGACGTAACTTAACTTCTGGGAGCTGACGAGACCAGGTGCGTTCTACGTGATATGGCCGTTGACATTCAAAAATGAAAATTTACCCTCCCAGTCCCAATGGATGAATAGAAAATCACTTCAAAGTGACAGAAATGTTTGTTCTTTGAATTTGGACTGGTAACCATCGCAAATAAAAAGCGCGATCAACTTTGAAAAACTCGCAATGAAATTCATCCAGAATCATTCCTATAGATGAATTGAACCTATCCCTATGTCATTGAAATTTTTGATCTACGAATTTGGACTGGTAACCATTGCGATTAAAAAACGCGATAAAATTTGACAAAATCTCAATGGAATTGATCCAGAATCATTCTTATAGATGAATTGAACCTATCTCTAAGGCATTGAAATGTTTCATCTACGAAATTGGACTGGTAACCATCGTTATTGAAAAAAAATTTCAAGAAATTTTTTATTGAAAACAAGCTATTCATCGCCAACGACATCCCGTATTCCCAAGCGGTTACCCTTCCAAGTACTAACGGGACTCGACGTAACTTAACTTCTGGGAGCTGACGAGACCAGGTGCGTTCTACGTGATATGGCCGTTGACATTCAAAAATGAAAATTTACCCTCCCAGTCCCAATGGATGAATAGAAAATCACTTCAAAGTGACAGAAATGTTTGTTCTTTGAATTTGGACTGGTAACCATCGCAAATAAAAAGCGCGATCAACTTTGAAAAACTCGCAATGAAATTCATCCAGAATCATTCCTATAGATGAATTGAACCTATCCCTATGTCATTGAAATTTTTGATCTACGAATTTGGACTGGTAACCATTGCGATTAAAAAACGCGATAAAATTTGACAAAATCTCAATGGAATTGATCCAGAATCATTCTTATAGATGCATTGAACCTATCTCTAAGGCATTGAAATGTTTCATCTACGAAATTGGACTGGTAACCATCGTTATTGAAAAAAATTTCAAGAAATTTTTTATTGAAAACAAACTATCCATCGCCAACGACATCCCGTATTCCCAAGCGGTCACCCTTCCAAGTACTAACGGGACTCGACGTAACTTAACTTCTGGGAGCTGACGAGACCAGGTGCGTTCTACGTGATATGGCCGTTGACATTCAAAAATGAAAATTTACCCTCCCAGTCCCAATGGATGAATAGAAAATCACTTCAAAGTGACAGAAATGTTTGTTCATTGAATTTGGACTGGTAACCATCGCGAATAAAAAGCGCGATCAACTTTGAAAAACTCGCAATGAAATTCATCCAGAATCATTCCTATAGATGAATTGAACCTATCCCTATGTCATTGAAATTTTTGATCTACGAATTTGGACTGGTAACCATCACGATTAATAACGCGATAAAATTTGACAAACTCTCAATGGAATTGATCCAGAATCATTCTTATAGATGAATTGAACCTATCTCTAAGGCATTGAAATGTTTCATCTACGAAATTGGACTGGTAACCATCGTGATTGAAAAAAAATGTCAAGAAATTTGTTATTGAAAACAAACTATCCATCGCCAACGACATCCCGTATTCCCAAGCGGTCACCCTTCCAAGTACTAACGGGACTCGACGTAACTTAACTTCTGGGAGCTGACGAGACCAGGTGCGTTCTACGTGATATGGCAGTTGACATTCAAAAATGAAAATTTACCCTCCCAGTCCCAATGGATGAATAGAAAATCACTTCAAAGTGACAGAAATGTTTGTTCATTGAATTTGGACTGGTAACCATCGCGAATAAAAAGCGCGATCAACTTTGAAAAACTCGCAATGAAATTCATCCAGAATCATTCCTATAGATGAATTGAACCTATCCCTATGTCATTGAAATTTTTGATCTACGAATTTGGACTGGTAACCATCACGATTAATAACGCGATAAAATTTGACAAACTCTCAATGGAATTGATCCAGAATCATTCTTATAGATGAATTGAACCTATCTCTAAGGCATTGAAATGTTTCATCTACGAAATTGGACTGGTAACCATCGTGATTGAAAAAAAATGTCAAGAAATTTGTTATTGAAAACAAACTATCCATCGCCAACGACATCCCGTATTCCCAAGCGGTCACCCTTCCAAGTACTAACGGGACTCGACGTAACTTAACTTCTGGGAGCTGACGAGACCAGGTGCGTTCTACGTGATATGGCCGTTGACATTCAAAAATGAAAATTTACCCTCCCAGTCCCAATGGATGAATAGAAAATCACTTCAAAGTGACAGAAATGTTTGTTCTTTGAATTTGGACTGGTAACCATCGCAAATAAAAAGCGCGATCAACTTTGAAAAACTCGCAATGAAATTCATCCAGAATCATTCCTATAGATGAATTGAACCTATCCCTATGTCATTGAAATTTTTGATCTACGAATTTGGACTGGTAACCATTGCGATTAAAAAACGCGATAAAATTTGACAAAATCTCAATGGAATTGATCCAGAATCATTCTTATAGATGCATTGAACCTATCTCTAAGGCATTGAAATGTTTCATCTACGAAATTGGACTGGTAACCATCGTTATTGAAAAAAATTTCAAGAAATTTTTTATTGAAAACAAACTATTCATCGCCAACGACATCCCGTATTCCCAAGCGGTCACCCTTCCAAGTACTAACGGGACTCGACGTAACTTAACTTCTGGGAGCTGACGAGACCAGGTGCGTTCTACGTGATATGGCCGTTGACATTCAAAAATGAAAATTTACCCTCCCAGTCCCAATGGATGAATAGAAAATCACTTCAAAGTGTTAGAAATGTTTGTTCTTTGAATTTGGACTGGTAACCATCGCAAATAAAAAGCGCGATCAACTTTGAAAAACTCGCAATGAAATTCATCCAGAATCATTCCTATAGATGAATTGAACCTATCCCTATGTCATTGAAATTTTTGATCTACGAATTTGGACTGGTAACCATTGCGATTAAAAAACGCGATAAAATTTGACAAAATCTCAATGGAATTGATCCAGAATCATTCTTATAGATGAATTGAACCTATCTCTAAGGCATTGAAATGTTTCATCTACGAAATTGGACTGGTAACCATCGTTATTGAAAAAAAATTTCAAGAAATTTTTTATTGAAAACAAGCTATTCATCGCCAACGACATCCCGTATTCCCAAGCGGTTACCCTTCCAAGTACTAACGGGACTCGACGTAACTTAACTTCTGGGAGCTGACGAGACCAGGTGCGTTCTACGTGATATGGCCGTTGACATTCAAAAATGAAAATTTACCCTCCCAGTCCCAATGGATGAATAGAAAATCACTTCAAAGTGACAGAAATGTTTGTTCTTTGAATTTGGACTGGTAACCATCGCAAATAAAAAGCGCGATCAACTTTGAAAAACTCGCAATGAAATTCATCCAGAATCATTCCTATAGATGAATTGAACCTATCCCTATGTCATTGAAATTTTTGATCTACGAATTTGGACTGGTAACCATTGCGATTAAAAAACGCGATAAAATTTGACAAAATCTCAATGGAATTGATCCAGAATCATTCTTATAGATGAATTGAACCTATCTCTAAGGCATTGAAATGTTTCATCTACGAAATTGGACTGGTAACCATCGTTATTGAAAAAAAATTTCAAGAAATTTTTTATTGAAAACAAGCTATTCATCGCCAACGACATCCCGTATTCCCAAGCGGTTACCCTTCCAAGTACTAACGGGACTCGACGTAACTTAACTTCTGGGAGCTGACGAGACCAGGTGCGTTCTACGTGATATGGCCGTTGACATTCAAAAATGAAAATTTACCCTCCCAGTCCCAATGGATGAATAGAAAATCACTTCAAAGTGACAGAAATGTTTGTTCTTTGAATTTGGACTGGTAACCATCGCAAATAAAAAGCGCGATCAACTTTGAAAAACTCGCAATGAAATTCATCCAGAATCATTCCTATAGATGAATTGAACCTATCCCTATGTCATTGAAATTTTTGATCTACGAATTTGGACTGGTAACCATTGCGATTAAAAAACGCGATAAAATTTGACAAAATCTCAATGGAATTGATCCAGAATCATTCTTATAGATGCATTGAACCTATCTCTAAGGCATTGAAATGTTTCATCTACGAAATTGGACTGGTAACCATCGTTATTGAAAAAAATTTCAAGAAATTTTTTATTGAAAACAAACTATCCATCGCCAACGACATCCCGTATTCCCAAGCGGTCACCCTTCCAAGTACTAACGGGACTCGACGTAACTTAACTTCTGGGAGCTGACGAGACCAGGTGCGTTCTACGTGATATGGCCGTTGACATTCAAAAATGAAAATTTACCCTCCCAGTCCCAATGGATGAATAGAAAATCACTTCAAAGTGACAGAAATGTTTGTTCATTGAATTTTGACTGGTAACCATCGCAAATAAAAAGCGCGATCAACTTTGAAAAACTCGCAATGAAATTCATCCAGAATCATTCCTATAGATGAATTGAACCTATCCCTATGTCATTGAAATTTTTGATCTACGAATTTGGACTGGTAACCATTGCGATTAAAAAACGCGATAAAATTTGACAAAATCTCAATGGAATTGATCCAGAATCATTCTTATAGATGAATTGAACCTATCTCTAAGGCATTGAAATGTTTCATCTACGAAATTGGACTGGTAACCATCGTTATTGAAAAAAAATTTAAAGAAATTTTTTATTGAAAACAAGCTATTCATCGCCAACGACATCCCGTATTCCCAAGCGGTCACCCTTCCAAGTACTAACGGGACTCGACGTAACTTAACTTCTGGGAGCTGACGAGACCAGGTGCGTTCTACGTGATATGGCCGTTGACATTCAAAAATGAAAATTTACCCTCCCAGTCCCAATGGATGAATAGAAAATCACTTCAAAGTGACAGAAATGTTTGTTCATTGAATTTGGACTGGTAACCATCGCGAATAAAAAGCGCGATCAACTTTGAAAAACTCGCAATGAAATTCATCCAGAATCATTCCTATAGATGAATTGAACCTATCCCTATGTCATTGAAATTTTTGATCTACGAATTTGGACTGGTAACCATCACGATTAATAACGCGATAAAATTTGACAAACTCTCAATGGAATTGATCCAGAATCATTCTTATAGATGAATTGAACCTATCTCTAAGGCATTGAAATGTTTCATCTACGAAATTGGACTGGTAACCATCGTGATTGAAAAAAAATGTCAAGAAATTTGTTATTGAAAACAAACTATCCATCGCCAACGACATCCCGTATTCCCAAGCGGTCACCCTTCCAAGTACTAACGGGACTCGACGTAACTTAACTTCTGGGAGCTGACGAGACCAGGTGCGTTCTACGTGATATGGCCGTTGACATTCAAAAATGAAAATTTACCCTCCCAGTCCCAATGGATGAATAGAAAATCACTTCAAAGTGACAGAAATGTTTGTTCATTGAATTTGGACTGGTAACCATCGCGAATAAAAAGCGCGATCAACTTTGAAAAACTCGCAATGAAATTCATCCAGAATCATTCCTATAGATGAATTGAACCTATCCCTATGTCATTGAAATTTTTGATCTACGAATTTGGACTGGTAACCATCACGATTAATAACGCGATAAAATTTGACAAACTCTCAATGGAATTGATCCAGAATCATTCTTATAGATGAATTGAACCTATCTCTAAGGCATTGAAATGTTTCATCTACGAAATTGGACTGGTAACCATCGTGATTGAAAAAAAATGTCAAGAAATTTGTTATTGAAAACAAACTATCCATCGCCAACGACATCCCGTATTCCCAAGCGGTCACCCTTCCAAGTACTAACGGGACTCGACGTAACTTAACTTCTGGGAGCTGACGAGACCAGGTGCGTTCTACGTGATATGGCCGTTGACATTCAAAAATGAAAATTTACCCTCCCAGTCCCAATGGATGAATAGAAAATCACTTCAAAGTGACAGAAATGTTTGTTCTTTGAATTTGGACTGGTAACCATCGCAAATAAAAAGCGCGATCAACTTTGAAAAACTCGCAATGAAATTCATCCAGAATCATTCCTATAGATGAATTGAACCTATCCCTATGTCATTGAAATTTTTGATCTACGAATTTGGACTGGTAACCATTGCGATTAAAAAACGCGATAAAATTTGACAAAATCTCAATGGAATTGATCCAGAATCATTCTTATAGATGCATTGAACCTATCTCTAAGGCATTGAAATGTTTCATCTACGAAATTGGACTGGTAACCATCGTTATTGAAAAAAATTTCAAGAAATTTTTTATTGAAAACAAACTATTCATCGCCAACGACATCCCGTATTCCCAAGCGGTCACCCTTCCAAGTACTAACGGGACTCGACGTAACTTAACTTCTGGGAGCTGACGAGACCAGGTGCGTTCTACGTGATATGGCCGTTGACATTCAAAAATGAAAATTTACCCTCCCAGTCCCAATGGATGAATAGAAAATCACTTCAAAGTGACAGAAATGTTTGTTCATTGAATTTGGACTGGTAACCATCGCGAATAAAAAGCGCGATCAACTTTGAAAAACTCGCAATGAAATTCATCCAGAATCATTCCTATAGATGAATTGAACCTATCCCTATGTCATTGAAATTTTTGATCTACGAATTTGGACTGGTAACCATCACGATTAATAACGCGATAAAATTTGACAAACTCTCAATGGAATTGATCCAGAATCATTCTTATAGATGAATTGAACCTATCTCTAAGGCATTGAAATGTTTCATCTACGAAATTGGACTGGTAACCATCGTGATTGAAAAAAAATGTCAAGAAATTTGTTATTGAAAACAAACTATCCATCGCCAACGACATCCCGTATTCCCAAGCGGTCACCCTTCCAAGTACTAACGGGACTCGACGTAACTTAACTTCTGGGAGCTGACGAGACCAGGTGCGTTCTACGTGATATGGCCGTTGACATTCAAAAATGAAAATTTACCCTCCCAGTCCCAATGGATGAATAGAAAATCACTTCAAAGTGACAGAAATGTTTGTTCATTGAATTTGGACTGGTAACCATCGCGAATAAAAAGCGCGATCAACTTTGAAAAACTCGCAATGAAATTCATCCAGAATCATTCCTATAGATGAATTGAACCTATCCCTATGTCATTGAAATTTTTGATCTACGAATTTGGACTGGTAACCATCACGATTAATAACGCGATAAAATTTGACAAACTCTCAATGGAATTGATCCAGAATCATTCTTATAGATGAATTGAACCTATCTCTAAGGCATTGAAATGTTTCATCTACGAAATTGGACTGGTAACCATCGTGATTGAAAAAAAATGTCAAGAAATTTGTTATTGAAAACAAACTATCCATCGCCAACGACATCCCGTATTCCCAAGCGGTCACCCTTCCAAGTACTAACGGGACTCGACGTAACTTAACTTCTGGGAGCTGACGAGACCAGGTGCGTTCTACGTGATATGGCCGTTGACATTCAAAAATGAAAATTTACCCTCCCAGTCCCAATGGATGAATAGAAAATCACTTCAAAGTGACAGAAATGTTTGTTCTTTGAATTTGGACTGGTAACCATCGCAAATAAAAAGCGCGATCAACTTTGAAAAACTCGCAATGAAATTCATCCAGAATCATTCCTATAGATGAATTGAACCTATCCCTATGTCATTGAAATTTTTGATCTACGAATTTGGACTGGTAACCATTGCGATTAAAAAACGCGATAAAATTTGACAAAATCTCAATGGAATTGATCCAGAATCATTCTTATAGATGAATTGAACCTATCTCTAAGGCATTGAAATGTTTCATCTACGAAATTGGACTGGTAACCATCGTTATTGAAAAAAAATTTCAAGAAATTTTTTATTGAAAACAAGCTATTCATCGCCAACGACATCCCGTATTCCCAAGCGGTTACCCTTCCAAGTACTAACGGGACTCGACGTAACTTAACTTCTGGGAGCTGACGAGACCAGGTGCGTTCTACGTGATATGGCCGTTGACATTCAAAAATGAAAATTTACCCTCCCAGTCCCAATGGATGAATAGAAAATCACTTCAAAGTGACAGAAATGTTTGTTCTTTGAATTTGGACTGGTAACCATCGCAAATAAAAAGCGCGATCAACTTTGAAAAACTCGCAATGAAATTCATCCAGAATCATTCCTATAGATGAATTGAACCTATCCCTATGTCATTGAAATTTTTGATCTACGAATTTGGACTGGTAACCATTGCGATTAAAAAACGCGATAAAATTTGACAAAATCTCAATGGAATTGATCCAGAATCATTCTTATAGATGCATTGAACCTATCTCTAAGGCATTGAAATGTTTCATCTACGAAATTGGACTGGTAACCATCGTTATTGAAAAAAATTTCAAGAAATTTTTTATTGAAAACAAACTATTCATCGCCAACGACATCCCGTATTCCCAAGCGGTCACCCTTCCAAGTACTAACGGGACTCGACGTAACTTAACTTCTGGGAGCTGACGAGACCAGGTGCGTTCTACGTGATATGGCCGTTGACATTCAAAAATGAAAATTTACCCTCCCAGTCCCAATGGATGAATAGAAAATCACTTCAAAGTGACAGAAATGTTTGTTCATTGAATTTGGACTGGTAACCATCGCGAATAAAAAGCGCGATCAACTTTGAAAAACTCGCAATGAAATTCATCCAGAATCATTCCTATAGATGAATTGAACCTATCCCTATGTCATTGAAATTTTTGATCTACGAATTTGGACTGGTAACCATCACGATTAATAACGCGATAAAATTTGACAAACTCTCAATGGAATTGATCCAGAATCATTCTTATAGATGAATTGAACCTATCTCTAAGGCATTGAAATGTTTCATCTACGAAATTGGACTGGTAACCATCGTGATTGAAAAAAAATGTCAAGAAATTTGTTATTGAAAACAAACTATCCATCGCCAACGACATCCCGTATTCCCAAGCGGTCACCCTTCCAAGTACTAACGGGACTCGACGTAACTTAACTTCTGGGAGCTGACGAGACCAGGTGCGTTCTACGTGATATGGCCGTTGACATTCAAAAATGAAAATTTACCCTCCCAGTCCCAATGGATGAATAGAAAATCACTTCAAAGTGACAGAAATGTTTGTTCATTGAATTTGGACTGGTAACCATCGCGAATAAAAAGCGCGATCAACTTTGAAAAACTCGCAATGAAATTCATCCAGAATCATTCCTATAGATGAATTGAACCTATCCCTATGTCATTGAAATTTTTGATCTACGAATTTGGACTGGTAACCATCACGATTAATAACGCGATAAAATTTGACAAACTCTCAATGGAATTGATCCAGAATCATTCTTATAGATGAATTGAACCTATCTCTAAGGCATTGAAATGTTTCATCTACGAAATTGGACTGGTAACCATCGTGATTGAAAAAAAATGTCAAGAAATTTGTTATTGAAAACAAACTATCCATCGCCAACGACATCCCGTATTCCCAAGCGGTCACCCTTCCAAGTACTAACGGGACTCGACGTAACTTAACTTCTGGGAGCTGACGAGACCAGGTGCGTTCTACGTGATATGGCCGTTGACATTCAAAAATGAAAATTTACCCTCCCAGTCCCAATGGATGAATAGAAAATCACTTCAAAGTGACAGAAATGTTTGTTCTTTGAATTTGGACTGGTAACCATCGCAAATAAAAAGCGCGATCAACTTTGAAAAACTCGCAATGAAATTCATCCAGAATCATTCCTATAGATGAATTGAACCTATCCCTATGTCATTGAAATTTTTGATCTACGAATTTGGACTGGTAACCATTGCGATTAAAAAACGCGATAAAATTTGACAAAATCTCAATGGAATTGATCCAGAATCATTCTTATAGATGAATTGAACCTATCTCTAAGGCATTGAAATGTTTCATCTACGAAATTGGACTGGTAACCATCGTTATTGAAAAAAAATTTCAAGAAATTTTTTATTGAAAACAAGCTATTCATCGCCAACGACATCCCGTATTCCCAAGCGGTTACCCTTCCAAGTACTAACGGGACTCGACGTAACTTAACTTCTGGGAGCTGACGAGACCAGGTGCGTTCTACGTGATATGGCCGTTGACATTCAAAAATGAAAATTTACCCTCCCAGTCCCAATGGATGAATAGAAAATCACTTCAAAGTGACAGAAATGTTTGTTCTTTGAATTTGGACTGGTAACCATCGCAAATAAAAAGCGCGATCAACTTTGAAAAACTCGCAATGAAATTCATCCAGAATCATTCCTATAGATGAATTGAACCTATCCCTATGTCATTGAAATTTTTGATCTACGAATTTGGACTGGTAACCATTGCGATTAAAAAACGCGATAAAATTTGACAAAATCTCAATGGAATTGATCCAGAATCATTCTTATAGATGCATTGAACCTATCTCTAAGGCATTGAAATGTTTCATCTACGAAATTGGACTGGTAACCATCGTTATTGAAAAAAATTTCAAGAAATTTTTTATTGAAAACAAACTATTCATCGCCAACGACATCCCGTATTCCCAAGCGGTCACCCTTCCAAGTACTAACGGGACTCGACGTAACTTAACTTCTGGGAGCTGACGAGACCAGGTGCGTTCTACGTGATATGGCCGTTGACATTCAAAAATGAAAATTTACCCTCCCAGTCCCAATGGATGAATAGAAAATCACTTCAAAGTGACAGAAATGTTTGTTCTTTGAATTTGGACTGGTAACCATCGCAAATAAAAAGCGCGATCAACTTTGAAAAACTCGCAATGAAATTCATCCAGAATCATTCCTATAGATGAATTGAACCTATCCCTATGTCATTGAAATTTTTGATCTACGAATTTGGACTGGTAACCATTGCGATTAAAAAACGCGATAAAATTTGACAAAATCTCAATGGAATTGATCCAGAATCATTCTTATAGATGCATTGAACCTATCTCTAAGGCATTGAAATGTTTCATCTACGAAATTGGACTGGTAACCATCGTTATTGAAAAAAATTTCAAGAAATTTTTTATTGAAAACAAACTATTCATCGCCAACGACATCCCGTATTCCCAAGCGGTCACCCTTCCAAGTACTAACGGGACTCGACGTAACTTAACTTCTGGGAGCTGACGAGACCAGGTGCGTTCTACGTGATATGGCCGTTGACATTCAAAAATGAAAATTTACCCTCCCAGTCCCAATGGATGAATAGAAAATCACTTCAAAGTGACAGAAATGTTTGTTCATTGAATTTGGACTGGTAACCATCGCGAATAAAAAGCGCGATCAACTTTGAAAAACTCGCAATGAAATTCATCCAGAATCATTCCTATAGATGAATTGAACCTATCCCTATGTCATTGAAATTTTTGATCTACGAATTTGGACTGGTAACCATCACGATTAATAACGCGATAAAATTTGACAAACTCTCAATGGAATTGATCCAGAATCATTCTTATAGATGAATTGAACCTATCTCTAAGGCATTGAAATGTTTCATCTACGAAATTGGACTGGTAACCATCGTGATTGAAAAAAAATGTCAAGAAATTTGTTATTGAAAACAAACTATCCATCGCCAACGACATCCCGTATTCCCAAGCGGTCACCCTTCCAAGTACTAACGGGACTCGACGTAACTTAACTTCTGGGAGCTGACGAGACCAGGTGCGTTCTACGTGATATGGCCGTTGACATTCAAAAATGAAAATTTACCCTCCCAGTCCCAATGGATGAATAGAAAATCACTTCAAAGTGACAGAAATGTTTGTTCATTGAATTTGGACTGGTAACCATCGCGAATAAAAAGCGCGATCAACTTTGAAAAACTCGCAATGAAATTCATCCAGAATCATTCCTATAGATGAATTGAACCTATCCCTATGTCATTGAAATTTTTGATCTACGAATTTGGACTGGTAACCATCACGATTAATAACGCGATAAAATTTGACAAACTCTCAATGGAATTGATCCAGAATCATTCTTATAGATGAATTGAACCTATCTCTAAGGCATTGAAATGTTTCATCTACGAAATTGGACTGGTAACCATCGTGATTGAAAAAAAATGTCAAGAAATTTGTTATTGAAAACAAACTATCCATCGCCAACGACATCCCGTATTCCCAAGCGGTCACCCTTCCAAGTACTAACGGGACTCGACGTAACTTAACTTCTGGGAGCTGACGAGACCAGGTGCGTTCTACGTGATATGGCCGTTGACATTCAAAAATGAAAATTTACCCTCCCAGTCCCAATGGATGAATAGAAAATCACTTCAAAGTGACAGAAATGTTTGTTCTTTGAATTTGGACTGGTAACCATCGCAAATAAAAAGCGCGATCAACTTTGAAAAACTCGCAATGAAATTCATCCAGAATCATTCCTATAGATGAATTGAACCTATCCCTATGTCATTGAAATTTTTGATCTACGAATTTGGACTGGTAACCATTGCGATTAAAAAACGCGATAAAATTTGACAAAATCTCAATGGAATTGATCCAGAATCATTCTTATAGATGAATTGAACCTATCTCTAAGGCATTGAAATGTTTCATCTACGAAATTGGACTGGTAACCATCGTTATTGAAAAAAAATTTCAAGAAATTTTTTATTGAAAACAAGCTATTCATCGCCAACGACATCCCGTATTCCCAAGCGGTTACCCTTCCAAGTACTAACGGGACTCGACGTAACTTAACTTCTGGGAGCTGACGAGACCAGGTGCGTTCTACGTGATATGGCCGTTGACATTCAAAAATGAAAATTTACCCTCCCAGTCCCAATGGATGAATAGAAAATCACTTCAAAGTGACAGAAATGTTTGTTCTTTGAATTTGGACTGGTAACCATCGCAAATAAAAAGCGCGATCAACTTTGAAAAACTCGCAATGAAATTCATCCAGAATCATTCCTATAGATGAATTGAACCTATCCCTATGTCATTGAAATTTTTGATCTACGAATTTGGACTGGTAACCATTGCGATTAAAAAACGCGATAAAATTTGACAAAATCTCAATGGAATTGATCCAGAATCATTCTTATAGATGCATTGAACCTATCTCTAAGGCATTGAAATGTTTCATCTACGAAATTGGACTGGTAACCATCGTTATTGAAAAAAATTTCAAGAAATTTTTTATTGAAAACAAACTATTCATCGCCAACGACATCCCGTATTCCCAAGCGGTCACCCTTCCAAGTACTAACGGGACTCGACGTAACTTAACTTCTGGGAGCTGACGAGACCAGGTGCGTTCTACGTGATATGGCCGTTGACATTCAAAAATGAAAATTTACCCTCCCAGTCCCAATGGATGAATAGAAAATCACTTCAAAGTGACAGAAATGTTTGTTCATTGAATTTGGACTGGTAACCATCGCGAATAAAAAGCGCGATCAACTTTGAAAAACTCGCAATGAAATTCATCCAGAATCATTCCTATAGATGAATTGAACCTATCCCTATGTCATTGAAATTTTTGATCTACGAATTTGGACTGGTAACCATCACGATTAATAACGCGATAAAATTTGACAAACTCTCAATGGAATTGATCCAGAATCATTCTTATAGATGAATTGAACCTATCTCTAAGGCATTGAAATGTTTCATCTACGAAATTGGACTGGTAACCATCGTGATTGAAAAAAAATGTCAAGAAATTTGTTATTGAAAACAAACTATCCATCGCCAACGACATCCCGTATTCCCAAGCGGTCACCCTTCCAAGTACTAACGGGACTCGACGTAACTTAACTTCTGGGAGCTGACGAGACCAGGTGCGTTCTACGTGATATGGCCGTTGACATTCAAAAATGAAAATTTACCCTCCCAGTCCCAATGGATGAATAGAAAATCACTTCAAAGTGACAGAAATGTTTGTTCATTGAATTTGGACTGGTAACCATCGCGAATAAAAAGCGCGATCAACTTTGAAAAACTCGCAATGAAATTCATCCAGAATCATTCCTATAGATGAATTGAACCTATCCCTATGTCATTGAAATTTTTGATCTACGAATTTGGACTGGTAACCATCACGATTAATAACGCGATAAAATTTGACAAACTCTCAATGGAATTGATCCAGAATCATTCTTATAGATGAATTGAACCTATCTCTAAGGCATTGAAATGTTTCATCTACGAAATTGGACTGGTAACCATCGTGATTGAAAAAAAATGTCAAGAAATTTGTTATTGAAAACAAACTATCCATCGCCAACGACATCCCGTATTCCCAAGCGGTCACCCTTCCAAGTACTAACGGGACTCGACGTAACTTAACTTCTGGGAGCTGACGAGACCAGGTGCGTTCTACGTGATATGGCCGTTGACATTCAAAAATGAAAATTTACCCTCCCAGTCCCAATGGATGAATAGAAAATCACTTCAAAGTGACAGAAATGTTTGTTCTTTGAATTTGGACTGGTAACCATCGCAAATAAAAAGCGCGATCAACTTTGAAAAACTCGCAATGAAATTCATCCAGAATCATTCCTATAGATGAATTGAACCTATCCCTATGTCATTGAAATTTTTGATCTACGAATTTGGACTGGTAACCATTGCGATTAAAAAACGCGATAAAATTTGACAAAATCTCAATGGAATTGATCCAGAATCATTCTTATAGATGAATTGAACCTATCTCTAAGGCATTGAAATGTTTCATCTACGAAATTGGACTGGTAACCATCGTTATTGAAAAAAAATTTCAAGAAATTTTTTATTGAAAACAAGCTATTCATCGCCAACGACATCCCGTATTCCCAAGCGGTTACCCTTCCAAGTACTAACGGGACTCGACGTAACTTAACTTCTGGGAGCTGACGAGACCAGGTGCGTTCTACGTGATATGGCCGTTGACATTCAAAAATGAAAATTTACCCTCCCAGTCCCAATGGATGAATAGAAAATCACTTCAAAGTGACAGAAATGTTTGTTCTTTGAATTTGGACTGGTAACCATCGCAAATAAAAAGCGCGATCAACTTTGAAAAACTCGCAATGAAATTCATCCAGAATCATTCCTATAGATGAATTGAACCTATCCCTATGTCATTGAAATTTTTGATCTACGAATTTGGACTGGTAACCATTGCGATTAAAAAACGCGATAAAATTTGACAAAATCTCAATGGAATTGATCCAGAATCATTCTTATAGATGCATTGAACCTATCTCTAAGGCATTGAAATGTTTCATCTACGAAATTGGACTGGTAACCATCGTTATTGAAAAAAATTTCAAGAAATTTTTTATTGAAAACAAACTATTCATCGCCAACGACATCCCGTATTCCCAAGCGGTCACCCTTCCAAGTACTAACGGGACTCGACGTAACTTAACTTCTGGGAGCTGACGAGACCAGGTGCGTTCTACGTGATATGGCCGTTGACATTCAAAAATGAAAATTTACCCTCCCAGTCCCAATGGATGAATAGAAAATCACTTCAAAGTGACAGAAATGTTTGTTCATTGAATTTTGACTGGTAACCATCGCAAATAAAAAGCGCGATCAACTTTGAAAAACTCGCAATGAAATTCATCCAGAATCATTCCTATAGATGAATTGAACCTATCCCTATGTCATTGAAATTTTTGATCTACGAATTTGGACTGGTAACCATTGCGATTAAAAAACGCGATAAAATTTGACAAAATCTCAATGGAATTGATCCAGAATCATTCTTATAGATGAATTGAACCTATCTCTAAGGCATTGAAATGTTTCATCTACGAAATTGGACTGGTAACCATCGTTATTGAAAAAAAATTTAAAGAAATTTTTTATTGAAAACAAGCTATTCATCGCCAACGACATCCCGTATTCCCAAGCGGTCACCCTTCCAAGTACTAACGGGACTCGACGTAACTTAACTTCTGGGAGCTGACGAGACCAGGTGCGTTCTACGTGATATGGCCGTTGACATTCAAAAATGAAAATTTACCCTCCCAGTCCCAATGGATGAATAGAAAATCACTTCAAAGTGACAGAAATGTTTGTTCATTGAATTTGGACTGGTAACCATCGCGAATAAAAAGCGCGATCAACTTTGAAAAACTCGCAATGAAATTCATCCAGAATCATTCCTATAGATGAATTGAACCTATCCCTATGTCATTGAAATTTTTGATCTACGAATTTGGACTGGTAACCATCACGATTAATAACGCGATAAAATTTGACAAACTCTCAATGGAATTGATCCAGAATCATTCTTATAGATGAATTGAACCTATCTCTAAGGCATTGAAATGTTTCATCTACGAAATTGGACTGGTAACCATCGTTATTGAAAAAAATTTCAAGAAATTTTTTATTGAAAACAAACTATTCATCGCCAACGACATCCCGTATTCCCAAGCGGTCACCCTTCCAAGTACTAACGGGACTCGACGTAACTTAACTTCTGGGAGCTGACGAGACCAGGTGCGTTCTACGTGATATGGCCGTTGACATTCAAAAATGAAAATTTACCCTCCCAGTCCCAATGGATGAATAGAAAATCACTTCAAAGTGACAGAAATGTTTGTTCATTGAATTTGGACTGGTAACCATCGCAAATAAAAAGCGCGATCAACTTTGAAAAACTCGCAATGAAATTCATCCAGAATCATTCCTATAGATGAATTGAACCTATCCCTATGTCATTGAAATTTTTGATCTACGAATTTGGACTGGTAACCATTGCGATTAAAAAAAGCGATAAAATTTGACAAAATCTCAATGGAATTGATCCAGAATCATTCTTATAGATGAATTGAACCTATCTCTAAGGCATTGAAATGTTTCATCTACGAAATTGGACTGGTAACCATCGTTATTGAAAAAAAATTTCAAGAAATTTTTTATTGAAAACAAGCTATTCATCGCCAATGACATCCCGTATTCCCAAGCGGTCACCCTTCCAAGTACTAACGGGACTCGACGTAACTTAACTTCTGGGAGCTGACGAGACCAGGTGCGTTCTACGTGATATGGCCGTTGACATTCAAAAATGAAAATTTACCCTCCCAGTCCCAATGGATGAATAGAAAATCACTTCAAAGTGACAGAAATGTTTGTTCTTTGAATTTGGACTGGTAACCATCGCAAATAAAAAGCGCGATCAACTTTGAAAAACTCGCAATGAAATTCATCCAGAATCATTCCTATAGATGAATTGAACCTATCCCTATGTCATTGAAATTTTTGATCTACGAATTTGGACTGGTAACCATTGCGATTAAAAAAAGCGATAAAATTTGACAAAATCTCAATGGAATTGATCCAGAATCATTCTTATAGATGAATTGAACCTATCTCTAAGGCATTGAAATGTTTCATCTACGAAATTGGACTGGTAACCATCGTTATTGAAAAAAAATTTCAAGAAATTTTTTATTGAAAACAAGCTATTCATCGCCAATGACATCCCGTATTCCCAAGCGGTCACCCTTCCAAGTACTAACGGGACTCGACGTAACTTAACTTCTGGGAGCTGACGAGACCAGGTGCGTTCTACGTGATATGGCCGTTGACATTCAAAAATGAAAATTTACCCTCCCAGTCCCAATGGATGAATAGAAAATCACTTCAAAGTGACAGAAATGTTTGTTCTTTGAATTTGGACTGGTAACCATCGCAAATAAAAAGCGCGATCAACTTTGAAAAACTCGCAATGAAATTCATCCAGAATCATTCCTATAGATGAATTGAACCTATCCCTATGTCATTGAAATTTTTGATCTACGAATTTGGACTGGTAACCATTGCGATTAAAAAACGCGATAAAATTTGACAAAATCTCAATGGAATTGATCCAGAATCATTCTTATAGATGCATTGAACCTATCTCTAAGGCATTGAAATGTTTCATCTACGAAATTGGACTGGTAACCATCGTTATTGAAAAAAATTTCAAGAAATTTTTTATTGAAAACAAGCTATTCATCGCCAATGACATCCCGTATTCCCAAGCGGTCACCCTTCCAAGTACTAACGGGACTCGACGTAACTTAACTTCTGGGAGCTGACGAGACCAGGTGCGTTCTACGTGATATGGCCGTTGACATTCAAAAATGAAAATTTACCCTCCCAGTCCCAATGGATGAATAGAAAATCACTTCAAAGTGACAGAAATGTTTGTTCTTTGAATTTGGACTGGTAACCATCGCAAATAAAAAGCGCGATCAACTTTGAAAAACTCGCAATGAAATTCATCCAGAATCATTCCTATAGATGAATTGAACCTATCCCTATGTCATTGAAATTTTTGATCTACGAATTTGGACTGGTAACCATTGCGATTAAAAAACGCGATAAAATTTGACAAAATCTCAATGGAATTGATCCAGAATCATTCTTATAGATGCATTGAACCTATCTCTAAGGCATTGAAATGTTTCATCTACGAAATTGGACTGGTAACCATCGTTATTGAAAAAAATTTCAAGAAATTTTTTATTGAAAACAAACTATTCATCGCCAACGACATCCCGTATTCCCAAGCGGTCACCCTTCCAAGTACTAACGGGACTCGACGTAACTTAACTTCTGGGAGCTGACGAGACCAGGTGCGTTCTACGTGATATGGCCGTTGACATTCAAAAATGAAAATTTACTCTCCCAGTCCCAATGGATGAATAGAAAATCACTTCAAAGTGACAGAAATGTTTGTTCTTTGAATTTGGACTGGTAACCATCGCAAATAAAAAGCGCGATCAACTTTGAAAAACTCGCAATGAAATTCATCCAGAATCATTCCTATAGATGAATTGAACCTATCCCTATGTCATTGAAATTTTTGATCTACGAATTTGGACTGGTAACCATTGCGATTAAAAAACGCGATAAAATTTGACAAAATCTCAATGGAATTGATCCAGAATCATTCTTATAGATGCATTGAACCTATCTCTAAGGCATTGAAATGTTTCATCTACGAAATTGGACTGGTAACCATCGTTATTGAAAAAAATTTCAAGAAATTTTTTATTGAAAACAAGCTATTCATCGCCAATGACATCCCGTATTCCCAAGCGGTCACCCTTCCAAGTACTAACGGGACTCGACGTAACTTAACTTCTGGGAGCTGACGAGACCAGGTGCGTTCTACGTGATATGGCCGTTGACATTCAAAAATGAAAATTTACCCTCCCAGTCCCAATGGATGAATAGAAAATCACTTCAAAGTGACAGAAATGTTTGTTCTTTGAATTTGGACTGGTAACCATCGCAAATAAAAAGCGCGATCAACTTTGAAAAACTCGCAATGAAATTCATCCAGAATCATTCCTATAGATGAATTGAACCTATCCCTATGTCATTGAAATTTTTGATCTACGAATTTGGACTGGTAACCATTGCGATTAAAAAACGCGATAAAATTTGACAAAATCTCAATGGAATTGATCCAGAATCATTCTTATAGATGCATTGAACCTATCTCTAAGGCATTGAAATGTTTCATCTACGAAATTGGACTGGTAACCATCGTTATTGAAAAAAATTTCAAGAAATTTTTTATTGAAAACAAGCTATTCATCGCCAATGACATCCCGTATTCCCAAGCGGTCACCCTTCCAAGTACTAACGGGACTCGACGTAACTTAACTTCTGGGAGCTGACGAGACCAGGTGCGTTCTACGTGATATGGCCGTTGACATTCAAAAATGAAAATTTACCCTCCCAGTCCCAATGGATGAATAGAAAATCACTTCAAAGTGACAGAAATGTTTGTTCTTTGAATTTGGACTGGTAACCATCGCAAATAAAAAGCGCGATCAACTTTGAAAAACTCGCAATGAAATTCATCCAGAATCATTCCTATAGATGAATTGAACCTATCCCTATGTCATTGAAATTTTTGATCTACGAATTTGGACTGGTAACCATTGCGATTAAAAAACGCGATAAAATTTGACAAAATCTCAATGGAATTGATCCAGAATCATTCTTATAGATGCATTGAACCTATCTCTAAGGCATTGAAATGTTTCATCTACGAAATTGGACTGGTAACCATCGTTATTGAAAAAAATTTCAAGAAATTTTTTATTGAAAACAAACTATTCATCGCCAACGACATCCCGTATTCCCAAGCGGTCACCCTTCCAAGTACTAACGGGACTCGACGTAACTTAACTTCTGGGAGCTGACGAGACCAGGTGCGTTCTACGTGATATGGCCGTTGACATTCAAAAATGAAAATTTACCCTCCCATTCCCAATGGATGAATAGAAAATCACTTCAAAGTGACAGAAATGTTTGTTCTTTGAATTTGGACTGGTAACCATCGCAAATAAAAAGCGCGATCAACTTTGAAAAACTCGCAATGAAATTCATCCAGAATCATTCCTATAGATGAATTGAACCTATCCCTATGTCATTGAAATTTTTGATCTACGAATTTGGACTGGTAACCATTGCGATTAAAAAACGCGATAAAATTTGACAAAATCTCAATGGAATTGATCCAGAATCATTCTTATAGATGCATTGAACCTATCTCTAAGGCATTGAAATGTTTCATCTACGAAATTGGACTGGTAACCATCGTTATTGAAAAAAATTTCAAGAAATTTTTTATTGAAAACAAACTATTCATCGCCAACGACATCCCGTATTCCCAAGCGGTCACCCTTCCAAGTACTAACGGGACTCGACGTAACTTAACTTCTGGGAGCTGACGAGACCAGGTGCGTTCTACGTGATATGGCCGTTGACATTCAAAAATGAAAATTTACCCTCCCAGTCCCAATGGATGAATAGAAAATCACTTCAAAGTGACAGAAATGTTTGTTCTTTGAATTTGGACTGGTAACCATCGCAAATAAAAAGCGCGATCAACTTTGAAAAACTCGCAATGAAATTCATCCAGAATCATTCCTATAGATGAATTGAACCTATCCCTATGTCATTGAAATTTTTGATCTACGAATTTGGACTGGTAACCATTGCGATTAAAAAACGCGATAAAATTTGACAAAATCTCAATGGAATTGATCCAGAATCATTCTTATAGATGCATTGAACCTATCTCTAAGGCATTGAAATGTTTCATCTACGAAATTGGACTGGTAACCATCGTTATTGAAAAAAATGTCAAGAAATTTGTTATTGAAAACAAACTATTCATCGCCAACGACATCCCGTATTCCCAAGCGGTCACCCTTCCAAGTACTAACGGGACTCGACGTAACTTAACTTCTGGGAGCTGACGAGACCAGGTGCGTTCTACGTGATATGGCCGTTGACATTCAAAAATGAAAATTTACCCTCCCAGTCCCAATGGATGAATAGAAAATCACTTCAAAGTGACAGAAATGTTTGTTCTTTGAATTTGGACTGGTAACCATCGCAAATAAAAAGCGCGATCAACTTTGAAAAACTCGCAATGAAATTCATCCAGAATCATTCCTATAGATGAATTGAACCTATCCCTATGTCATTGAAATTTTTGATCTACGAATTTGGACTGGTAACCATTGCGATTAAAAAACGCGATAAAATTTGACAAAATCTCAATGGAATTGATCCAGAATCATTCTTATAGATGCATTGAACCTATCTCTAAGGCATTGAAATGTTTCATCTACGAAATTGGACTGGTAACCATCGTTATTGAAAAAAATTTCAAGAAATTTTTTATTGAAAACAAACTATTCATCGCCAACGACATCCCGTATTCCCAAGCGGTCACCCTTCCAAGTACTAACGGGACTCGACGTAACTTAACTTCTGGGAGCTGACGAGACCAGGTGCGTTCTACGTGATATGGCCGTTGACATTCAAAAATGAAAATTTACCCTCCCATTCCCAATGGATGAATAGAAAATCACTTCAAAGTGACAGAAATGTTTGTTCTTTGAATTTGGACTGGTAACCATCGCAAATAAAAAGCGCGATCAACTTTGAAAAACTCGCAATGAAATTCATCCAGAATCATTCCTATAGATGAATTGAACCTATCCCTATGTCATTGAAATTTTTGATCTACGAATTTGGACTGGTAACCATTGCGATTAAAAAACGCGATAAAATTTGACAAAATCTCAATGGAATTGATCCAGAATCATTCTTATAGATGCATTGAACCTATCTCTAAGGCATTGAAATGTTTCATCTACGAAATTGGACTGGTAACCATCGTTATTGAAAAAAATTTCAAGAAATTTTTTATTGAAAACAAACTATTCATCGCCAACGACATCCCGTATTCCCAAGCGGTCACCCTTCCAAGTACTAACGGGACTCGACGTAACTTAACTTCTGGGAGCTGACGAGACCAGGTGCGTTCTACGTGATATGGCCGTTGACATTCAAAAATGAAAATTTACCCTCCCAGTCCCAATGGATGAATAGAAAATCACTTCAAAGTGACAGAAATGTTTGTTCTTTGAATTTGGACTGGTAACCATCGCAAATAAAAAGCGCGATCAACTTTGAAAAACTCGCAATGAAATTCATCCAGAATCATTCCTATAGATGAATTGAACCTATCCCTATGTCATTGAAATTTTTGATCTACGAATTTGGACTGGTAACCATTGCGATTAAAAAACGCGATAAAATTTGACAAAATCTCAATGGAATTGATCCAGAATCATTCTTATAGATGCATTGAACCTATCTCTAAGGCATTGAAATGTTTCATCTACGAAATTGGACTGGTAACCATCGTTATTGAAAAAAATGTCAAGAAATTTGTTATTGAAAACAAACTATTCATCGCCAACGACATCCCGTATTCCCAAGCGGTCACCCTTCCAAGTACTAACGGGACTCGACGTAACTTAACTTCTGGGAGCTGACGAGACCAGGTGCGTTCTACGTGATATGGCCGTTGACATTCAAAAATGAAAATTTACCCTCCCAGTCCCAATGGATGAATAGAAAATCACTTCAAAGTGAAAGAAATGTTTGTTCTTTGAATTTGGACTGGTAACCATCGCAAATAAAAAGCGCGATCAACTTTGAAAAACTCGCAATGAAATTCATCCAGAATCATTCCTATAGATGAATTGAACCTATCCCTATGTCATTGAAATTTTTGATCTACGAATTTGGACTGGTAACCATTGCGATTAAAAAACGCGATAAAATTTGACAAAATCTCAATGGAATTGATCCAGAATCATTCTTATAGATGCATTGAACCTATCTCTAAGGCATTGAAATGTTTCATCTACGAAATTGGACTGGTAACCATCGTTATTGAAAAAAATTTCAAGAAATTTTTTATTGAAAATAAACTATTCATCGCCAACGACATCCCGTATTCCCAAGCGGTCACCCTTCCAAGTACTAACGGGACTCGACGTAACTTAACTTCTGGGAGCTGACGAGACCAGGTGCGTTCTACGTGATATGGCCGTTGACATTCAAAAATGAAAATTTACCCTCCCAGTCCCAATGGATGAATAGAAAATCACTTCAAAGTGACAGAAATGTTTGTTCTTTGAATTTGGACTGGTAACCATCGCAAATAAAAAGCGCGATCAACTTTGAAAAACTCGCAATGAAATTCATCCAGAATCATTCCTATAGATGAATTGAACCTATCCCTATGTCATTGAAATTTTTGATCTACGAATTTGGACTGGTAACCATTGCGATTAAAAAAAGCGATAAAATTTGACAAAATCTCAATGGAATTGATCCAGAATCATTCTTATAGATGAATTGAACCTATCTCTAAGGCATTGAAATGTTTCATCTACGAAATTGGACTGGTAACCATCGTTATTGAAAAAAAATTTCAAGAAATTTTTTATTGAAAACAAGCTATTCATCGCCAATGACATCCCGTATTCCCAAGCGGTCACCCTTCCAAGTACTAACGGGACTCGACGTAACTTAACTTCTGGGAGCTGACGAGACCAGGTGCGTTCTACGTGATATGGCCGTTGACATTCAAAAATGAAAATTTACCCTCCCAGTCCCAATGGATGAATAGAAAATCACTTCAAAGTGACAGAAATGTTTGTTCTTTGAATTTGGACTGGTAACCATCGCAAATAAAAAGCGCGATCAACTTTGAAAAACTCGCAATGAAATTCATCCAGAATCATTCCTATAGATGAATTGAACCTATCCCTATGTCATTGAAATTTTTGATCTACGAATTTGGACTGGTAACCATTGCGATTAAAAAAAGCGATAAAATTTGACAAAATCTCAATGGAATTGATCCAGAATCATTCTTATAGATGAATTGAACCTATCTCTAAGGCATTGAAATGTTTCATCTACGAAATTGGACTGGTAACCATCGTTATTGAAAAAAAATTTCAAGAAATTTTTTATTGAAAACAAGCTATTCATCGCCAATGACATCCCGTATTCCCAAGCGGTCACCCTTCCAAGTACTAACGGGACTCGACGTAACTTAACTTCTGGGAGCTGACGAGACCAGGTGCGTTCTACGTGATATGGCCGTTGACATTCAAAAATGAAAATTTACCCTCCCAGTCCCAATGGATGAATAGAAAATCACTTCAAAGTGACAGAAATGTTTGTTCTTTGAATTTGGACTGGTAACCATCGCAAATAAAAAGCGCGATCAACTTTGAAAAACTCGCAATGAAATTCATCCAGAATCATTCCTATAGATGAATTGAACCTATCCCTATGTCATTGAAATTTTTGATCTACGAATTTGGACTGGTAACCATTGCGATTAAAAAACGCGATAAAATTTGACAAAATCTCAATGGAATTGATCCAGAATCATTCTTATAGATGCATTGAACCTATCTCTAAGGCATTGAAATGTTTCATCTACGAAATTGGACTGGTAACCATCGTTATTGAAAAAAATTTCAAGAAATTTTTTATTGAAAACAAGCTATTCATCGCCAATGACATCCCGTATTCCCAAGCGGTCACCCTTCCAAGTACTAACGGGACTCGACGTAACTTAACTTCTGGGAGCTGACGAGACCAGGTGCGTTCTACGTGATATGGCCGTTGACATTCAAAAATGAAAATTTACCCTCCCAGTCCCAATGGATGAATAGAAAATCACTTCAAAGTGACAGAAATGTTTGTTCTTTGAATTTGGACTGGTAACCATCGCAAATAAAAAGCGCGATCAACTTTGAAAAACTCGCAATGAAATTCATCCAGAATCATTCCTATAGATGAATTGAACCTATCCCTATGTCATTGAAATTTTTGATCTACGAATTTGGACTGGTAACCATTGCGATTAAAAAACGCGATAAAATTTGACAAAATCTCAATGGAATTGATCCAGAATCATTCTTATAGATGCATTGAACCTATCTCTAAGGCATTGAAATGTTTCATCTACGAAATTGGACTGGTAACCATCGTTATTGAAAAAAATTTCAAGAAATTTTTTATTGAAAACAAACTATTCATCGCCAACGACATCCCGTATTCCCAAGCGGTCACCCTTCCAAGTACTAACGGGACTCGACGTAACTTAACTTCTGGGAGCTGACGAGACCAGGTGCGTTCTACGTGATATGGCCGTTGACATTCAAAAATGAAAATTTACCCTCCCAGTCCCAATGGATGAATAGAAAATCACTTCAAAGTGACAGAAATGTTTGTTCATTGAATTTGGACTGGTAACCATCGCGAATAAAAAGCGCGATCAACTTTGAAAAACTCGCAATGAAATTCATCCAGAATCATTCCTATAGATGAATTGAACCTATCCCTATGTCATTGAAATTTTTGATCTACGAATTTGGACTGGTAACCATTGCGATTAAAAAACGCGATAAAATTTGACAAAATCTCAATGGAATTGATCCAGAATCATTCTTATAGATGAATTGAACCTATCTCTGAGGCATTGAAATGTTTCATCTACGAAATTGGACTGGTAACCATCGTTATTGAAAAAAAATTTCAAGAAATTTTTTATTGAAAACAAGCTATTCATCGCCAACGACATCCCGTATTCCCAAGCGGTCACCCTTCCAAGTACTAACGGGACTCGACGTAACTTAACTTCTGGGAGCTGACGAGACCAGGTGCGTTCTACGTGATATGGCCGTTGACATTCAAAAATGAAAATTTACCCTCCCAGTCCCAATGGATGAATAGAAAATCACTTCAAAGTGACAGAAATGTTTGTTCATTGAATTTGGACTGGTAACCATCGCGAATAAAAAGCGCGATCAACTTTGAAAAACTCGCAATGAAATTCATCCAGAATCATTCCTATAGATGAATTGAACCTATCCCTATGTCATTGAAATTTTTGATCTACGAATTTGGACTGGTAACCATTGCGATTAAAAAACGCGATAAAATTTGACAAAATCTCAATGGAATTGATCCAGAATCATTCTTATAGATGCATTGAACCTATCTCTAAGGCATTGAAATGTTTCATCTACGAAATTGGACTGGTAACCATCGTTATTGAAAAAAATTTCAAGAAATTTTTTATTGAAAACAAACTATTCATCGCCAACGACATCCCGTATTCCCAAGCGGTCACCCTTCCAAGTACTAACGGGACTCGACGTAACTTAACTTCTGGGAGCTGACGAGACCAGGTGCGTTCTACGTGATATGGCCATTGACATTCAAAAATGAAAATTTACCCTCCCAGTCCCAATGGATGAATAGAAAATCACTTCAAAGTGACAGAAATGTTTGTTCTTTGAATTTGGACTGGTAACCATCGCAAATAAAAAGCGCGATCAACTTTGAAAAACTCGCAATGAAATTCATCCAGAATCATTCCTATAGATGAATTGAACCTATCCCTATGTCATTGAAATTTTTGATCTACGAATTTGGACTGGTAACCATTGCGATTAAAAAACGCGATAAAATTTGACAAAATCTCAATGGAATTGATCCAGAATCATTCTTATAGATGCATTGAACCTATCTCTAAGGCATTGAAATGTTTCATCTACGAAATTGGACTGGTAACCATCGTTATTGAAAAAAATTTCAAGAAATTTTTTATTGAAAACAAACTATTCATCGCCAACGACATCCCGTATTCCCAAGCGGTCACCCTTCCAAGTACTAACGGGACTCGACGTAACTTAACTTCTGGGAGCTGACGAGACCAGGTGCGTTCTACGTGATATGGCCGTTGACATTCAAAAATGAAAATTTACCCTCCCAGTCCCAATGGATGAATAGAAAATCACTTCAAAGTAACAGAAATGTTTGTTCTTTGAATTTGGACTGGTAACCATCGCAAATAAAAAGCGCGATCAACTTTGAAAAACTCGCAATGAAATTCATCCAGAATCATTCCTATAGATGAATTGAACCTATCCCTATGTCATTGAAATTTTTGATCTACGAATTTGGACTGGTAACCATTGCGATTAAAAAACGCGATAAAATTTGACAAAATCTCAATGGAATTGATCCAGAATCATTCTTATAGATGCATTGAACCTATCTCTAAGGCATTGAAATGTTTCATCTACGAAATTGGACTGGTAACCATCGTTATTGAAAAAAATTTCAAGAAATTTTTTATTGAAAACAAGCTATTCATCGCCAATGACATCCCGTATTCCCAAGCGGTCACCCTTCCAAGTACTAACGGGACTCGACGTAACTTAACTTCTGGGAGCTGACGAGACCAGGTGCGTTCTACGTGATATGGCCGTTGACATTCAAAAATGAAAATTTACCCTCCCAGTCCCAATGGATGAATAGAAAATCACTTCAAAGTGACAGAAATGTTTGTTCTTTGAATTTGGACTGGTAACCATCGCAAATAAAAAGCGCGATCAACTTTGAAAAACTCGCAATGAAATTCATCCAGAATCATTCCTATAGATGAATTGAACCTATCCCTATGTCATTGAAATTTTTGATCTACGAATTTGGACTGGTAACCATTGCGATTAAAAAACGCGATAAAATTTGACAAAATCTCAATGGAATTGATCCAGAATCATTCTTATAGATGCATTGAACCTATCTCTAAGGCATTGAAATGTTTCATCTACGAAATTGGACTGGTAACCATCGTTATTGAAAAAAATTTCAAGAAATTTTTTATTGAAAACAAACTATTCATCGCCAACGACATCCCGTATTCCCAAGCGGTCACCCTTCCAAGTACTAACGGGACTCGACGTAACTTAACTTCTGGGAGCTGACGAGACCAGGTGCGTTCTACGTGATATGGCCGTTGACATTCAAAAATGAAAATTTACCCTCCCATTCCCAATGGATGAATAGAAAATCACTTCAAAGTGACAGAAATGTTTGTTCTTTGAATTTGGACTGGTAACCATCGCAAATAAAAAGCGCGATCAACTTTGAAAAACTCGCAATGAAATTCATCCAGAATCATTCCTATAGATGAATTGAACCTATCCCTATGTCATTGAAATTTTTGATCTACGAATTTGGACTGGTAACCATTGCGATTAAAAAACGCGATAAAATTTGACAAAATCTCAATGGAATTGATCCAGAATCATTCTTATAGATGCATTGAACCTATCTCTAAGGCATTGAAATGTTTCATCTACGAAATTGGACTGGTAACCATCGTTATTGAAAAAAATTTCAAGAAATTTTTTATTGAAAACAAACTATTCATCGCCAACGACATCCCGTATTCCCAAGCGGTCACCCTTCCAAGTACTAACGGGACTCGACGTAACTTAACTTCTGGGAGCTGACGAGACCAGGTGCGTTCTACGTGATATGGCCGTTGACATTCAAAAATGAAAATTTACCCTCCCAGTCCCAATGGATGAATAGAAAATCACTTCAAAGTGACAGAAATGTTTGTTCTTTGAATTTGGACTGGTAACCATCGCAAATAAAAAGCGCGATCAACTTTGAAAAACTCGCAATGAAATTCATCCAGAATCATTCCTATAGATGAATTGAACCTATCCCTATGTCATTGAAATTTTTGATCTACGAATTTGGACTGGTAACCATTGCGATTAAAAAACGCGATAAAATTTGACAAAATCTCAATGGAATTGATCCAGAATCATTCTTATAGATGCATTGAACCTATCTCTAAGGCATTGAAATGTTTCATCTACGAAATTGGACTGGTAACCATCGTTATTGAAAAAAATGTCAAGAAATTTGTTATTGAAAACAAACTATTCATCGCCAACGACATCCCGTATTCCCAAGCGGTCACCCTTCCAAGTACTAACGGGACTCGACGTAACTTAACTTCTGGGAGCTGACGAGACCAGGTGCGTTCTACGTGATATGGCCGTTGACATTCAAAAATGAAAATTTACCCTCCCAGTCCCAATGGATGAATAGAAAATCACTTCAAAGTGAAAGAAATGTTTGTTCTTTGAATTTGGACTGGTAACCATCGCAAATAAAAAGCGCGATCAACTTTGAAAAACTCGCAATGAAATTCATCCAGAATCATTCCTATAGATGAATTGAACCTATCCCTATGTCATTGAAATTTTTGATCTACGAATTTGGACTGGTAACCATTGCGATTAAAAAACGCGATAAAATTTGACAAAATCTCAATGGAATTGATCCAGAATCATTCTTATAGATGCATTGAACCTATCTCTAAGGCATTGAAATGTTTCATCTACGAAATTGGACTGGTAACCATCGTTATTGAAAAAAATTTCAAGAAATTTTTTATTGAAAACAAACTATTCATCGCCAACGACATCCCGTATTCCCAAGCGGTCACCCTTCCAAGTACTAACGGGACTCGACGTAACTTAACTTCTGGGAGCTGACGAGACCAGGTGCGTTCTACGTGATATGGCCGTTGACATTCAAAAATGAAAATTTACCCTCCCAGTCCCAATGGATGAATAGAAAATCACTTCAAAGTGACAGAAATGTTTGTTCTTTGAATTTGGACTGGTAACCATCGCAAATAAAAAGCGCGATCAACTTTGAAAAACTCGCAATGAAATTCATCCAGAATCATTCCTATAGATGAATTGAACCTATCCCTATGTCATTGAAATTTTTGATCTACGAATTTGGACTGGTAACCATTGCGATTAAAAAACGCGATAAAATTTGACAAAATCTCAATGGAATTGATCCAGAATCATTCTTATAGATGCATTGAACCTATCTCTAAGGCATTGAAATGTTTCATCTACGAAATTGGACTGGTAACCATCGTTATTGAAAAAAATTTCAAGAAATTTTTTATTGAAAACAAACTATTCATCGCCAACGACATCCCGTATTCCCAAGCGGTCACCCTTCCAAGTACTAACGGGACTCGACGTAACTTAACTTCTGGGAGCTGACGAGACCAGGTGCGTTCTACGTGATATGGCCGTTGACATTCAAAAATGAAAATTTACCCTCCCAGTCCCAATGGATGAATAGAAAATCACTTCAAAGTGACAGAAATGTTTGTTCTTTGAATTTGGACTGGTAACCATCGCAAATAAAAAGCGCGATCAACTTTGAAAAACTCGCAATGAAATTCATCCAGAATCATTCCTATAGATGAATTGAACCTATCCCTATGTCATTGAAATTTTTGATCTACGAATTTGGACTGGTAACCATTGCGATTAAAAAACGCGATAAAATTTGACAAAATCTCAATGGAATTGATCCAGAATCATTCTTATAGATGCATTGAACCTATCTCTAAGGCATTGAAATGTTTCATCTACGAAATTGGACTGGTAACCATCGTTATTGAAAAAAATTTCAAGAAATTTTTTATTGAAAACAAACTATTCATCGCCAACGACATCCCGTATTCCCAAGCGGTCACCCTTCCAAGTACTAACGGGACTCGACGTAACTTAACTTCTGGGAGCTGACGAGACCAGGTGCGTTCTACGTGATATGGCCGTTGACATTCAAAAATGAAAATTTACCCTCCCAGTCCCAATGGATGAATAGAAAATCACTTCAAAGTGACAGAAATGTTTGTTCATTGAATTTGGACTGGTAACCATCGCGAATAAAAAGCGCGATCAACTTTGAAAAACTCGCAATGAAATTCATCCAGAATCATTCCTATAGATGAATTGAACCTATCCCTATGTCATTGAAATTTTTGATCTACGAATTTGGACTGGTAACCATTGCGATTAAAAAACGCGATAAAATTTGACAAAATCTCAATGGAATTGATCCAGAATCATTCTTATAGATGAATTGAACCTATCTCTGAGGCATTGAAATGTTTCATCTACGAAATTGGACTGGTAACCATCGTTATTGAAAAAAAATTTCAAGAAATTTTTTATTGAAAACAAGCTATTCATCGCCAACGACATCCCGTATTCCCAAGCGGTCACCCTTCCAAGTACTAACGGGACTCGACGTAACTTAACTTCTGGGAGCTGACGAGACCAGGTGCGTTCTACGTGATATGGCCGTTGACATTCAAAAATGAAAATTTACCCTCCCAGTCCCAATGGATGAATAGAAAATCACTTCAAAGTGACAGAAATGTTTGTTCATTGAATTTGGACTGGTAACCATCGCGAATAAAAAGCGCGATCAACTTTGAAAAACTCGCAATGAAATTCATCCAGAATCATTCCTATAGATGAATTGAACCTATCCCTATGTCATTGAAATTTTTGATCTACGAATTTGGACTGGTAACCATTGCGATTAAAAAACGCGATAAAATTTGACAAAATCTCAATGGAATTGATCCAGAATCATTCTTATAGATGCATTGAACCTATCTCTAAGGCATTGAAATGTTTCATCTACGAAATTGGACTGGTAACCATCGTTATTGAAAAAAATTTCAAGAAATTTTTTATTGAAAACAAACTATTCATCGCCAACGACATCCCGTATTCCCAAGCGGTCACCCTTCCAAGTACTAACGGGACTCGACGTAACTTAACTTCTGGGAGCTGACGAGACCAGGTGCGTTCTACGTGATATGGCCGTTGACATTCAAAAATGAAAATTTACCCTCCCAGTCCCAATGGATGAATAGAAAATCACTTCAAAGTGACAGAAATGTTTGTTCTTTGAATTTGGACTGGTAACCATCGCAAATAAAAAGCGCGATCAACTTTGAAAAACTCGCAATGAAATTCATCCAGAATCATTCCTATAGATGAATTGAACCTATCCCTATGTCATTGAAATTTTTGATCTACGAATTTGGACTGGTAACCATTGCGATTAAAAAACGCGATAAAATTTGACAAAATCTCAATGGAATTGATCCAGAATCATTCTTATAGATGCATTGAACCTATCTCTAAGGCATTGAAATGTTTCATCTACGAAATTGGACTGGTAACCATCGTTATTGAAAAAAATTTCAAGAAATTTTTTATTGAAAACAAACTATTCATCGCCAACGACATCCCGTATTCCCAAGCGGTCACCCTTCCAAGTACTAACGGGACTCGACGTAACTTAACTTCTGGGAGCTGACGAGACCAGGTGCGTTCTACGTGATATGGCCGTTGACATTCAAAAATGAAAATTTACCCTCCCAGTCCCAATGGATGAATAGAAAATCACTTCAAAGTGACAGAAATGTTTGTTCTTTGAATTTGGACTGGTAACCATCGCAAATAAAAAGCGCGATCAACTTTGAAAAACTCGCAATGAAATTCATCCAGAATCATTCCTATAGATGAATTGAACCTATCCCTATGTCATTGAAATTTTTGATCTACGAATTTGGACTGGTAACCATTGCGATTAAAAAACGCGATAAAATTTGACAAAATCTCAATGGAATTGATCCAGAATCATTCTTATAGATGCATTGAACCTATCTCTAAGGCATTGAAATGTTTCATCTACGAAATTGGACTGGTAACCATCGTTATTGAAAAAAATTTCAAGAAATTTTTTATTGAAAACAAACTATTCATCGCCAACGACATCCCGTATTCCCAAGCGGTCACCCTTCCAAGTACTAACGGGACTCGACGTAACTTAACTTCTGGGAGCTGACGAGACCAGGTGCGTTCTACGTGATATGGCCGTTGACATTCAAAAATGAAAATTTACCCTCCCAGTCCCAATGGATGAATAGAAAATCACTTCAAAGTGACAGAAATGTTTGTTCATTGAATTTGGACTGGTAACCATCGCGAATAAAAAGCGCGATCAACTTTGAAAAACTCGCAATGAAATTCATCCAGAATCATTCCTATAGATGAATTGAACCTATCCCTATGTCATTGAAATTTTTGATCTACGAATTTGGACTGGTAACCATTGCGATTAAAAAACGCGATAAAATTTGACAAAATCTCAATGGAATTGATCCAGAATCATTCTTATAGATGAATTGAACCTATCTCTGAGGCATTGAAATGTTTCATCTACGAAATTGGACTGGTAACCATCGTTATTGAAAAAAAATTTCAAGAAATTTTTTATTGAAAACAAGCTATTCATCGCCAACGACATCCCGTATTCCCAAGCGGTCACCCTTCCAAGTACTAACGGGACTCGACGTAACTTAACTTCTGGGAGCTGACGAGACCAGGTGCGTTCTACGTGATATGGCCGTTGACATTCAAAAATGAAAATTTACCCTCCCAGTCCCAATGGATGAATAGAAAATCACTTCAAAGTGACAGAAATGTTTGTTCATTGAATTTGGACTGGTAACCATCGCGAATAAAAAGCGCGATCAACTTTGAAAAACTCGCAATGAAATTCATCCAGAATCATTCCTATAGATGAATTGAACCTATCCCTATGTCATTGAAATTTTTGATCTACGAATTTGGACTGGTAACCATTGCGATTAAAAAACGCGATAAAATTTGACAAAATCTCAATGGAATTGATCCAGAATCATTCTTATAGATGCATTGAACCTATCTCTAAGGCATTGAAATGTTTCATCTACGAAATTGGACTGGTAACCATCGTTATTGAAAAAAATTTCAAGAAATTTTTTATTGAAAACAAACTATTCATCGCCAACGACATCCCGTATTCCCAAGCGGTCACCCTTCCAAGTACTAACGGGACTCGACGTAACTTAACTTCTGGGAGCTGACGAGACCAGGTGCGTTCTACGTGATATGGCCGTTGACATTCAAAAATGAAAATTTACCCTCCCAGTCCCAATGGATGAATAGAAAATCACTTCAAAGTGACAGAAATGTTTGTTCTTTGAATTTGGACTGGTAACCATCGCAAATAAAAAGCGCGATCAACTTTGAAAAACTCGCAATGAAATTCATCCAGAATCATTCCTATAGATGAATTGAACCTATCCCTATGTCATTGAAATTTTTGATCTACGAATTTGGACTGGTAACCATTGCGATTAAAAAACGCGATAAAATTTGACAAAATCTCAATGGAATTGATCCAGAATCATTCTTATAGATGCATTGAACCTATCTCTAAGGCATTGAAATGTTTCATCTACGAAATTGGACTGGTAACCATCGTTATTGAAAAAAATTTCAAGAAATTTTTTATTGAAAACAAACTATTCATCGCCAACGACATCCCGTATTCCCAAGCGGTCACCCTTCCAAGTACTAACGGGACTCGACGTAACTTAACTTCTGGGAGCTGACGAGACCAGGTGCGTTCTACGTGATATGGCCGTTGACATTCAAAAATGAAAATTTACCCTCCCAGTCCCAATGGATGAATAGAAAATCACTTCAAAGTGACAGAAATGTTTGTTCATTGAATTTGGACTGGTAACCATCGCGAATAAAAAGCGCGATCAACTTTGAAAAACTCGCAATGAAATTCATCCAGAATCATTCCTATAGATGAATTGAACCTATCCCTATGTCATTGAAATTTTTGATCTACGAATTTGGACTGGTAACCATTGCGATTAAAAAACGCGATAAAATTTGACAAAATCTCAATGGAATTGATCCAGAATCATTCTTATAGATGAATTGAACCTATCTCTGAGGCATTGAAATGTTTCATCTACGAAATTGGACTGGTAACCATCGTTATTGAAAAAAAATTTCAAGAAATTTTTTATTGAAAACAAGCTATTCATCGCCAACGACATCCCGTATTCCCAAGCGGTCACCCTTCCAAGTACTAACGGGACTCGACGTAACTTAACTTCTGGGAGCTGACGAGACCAGGTGCGTTCTACGTGATATGGCCGTTGACATTCAAAAATGAAAATTTACCCTCCCAGTCCCAATGGATGAATAGAAAATCACTTCAAAGTGACAGAAATGTTTGTTCATTGAATTTGGACTGGTAACCATCGCGAATAAAAAGCGCGATCAACTTTGAAAAACTCGCAATGAAATTCATCCAGAATCATTCCTATAGATGAATTGAACCTATCCCTATGTCATTGAAATTTTTGATCTACGAATTTGGACTGGTAACCATTGCGATTAAAAAACGCGATAAAATTTGACAAAATCTCAATGGAATTGATCCAGAATCATTCTTATAGATGCATTGAACCTATCTCTAAGGCATTGAAATGTTTCATCTACGAAATTGGACTGGTAACCATCGTTATTGAAAAAAATTTCAAGAAATTTTTTATTGAAAACAAACTATTCATCGCCAACGACATCCCGTATTCCCAAGCGGTCACCCTTCCAAGTACTAACGGGACTCGACGTAACTTAACTTCTGGGAGCTGACGAGACCAGGTGCGTTCTACGTGATATGGCCGTTGACATTCAAAAATGAAAATTTACCCTCCCAGTCCCAATGGATGAATAGAAAATCACTTCAAAGTGACAGAAATGTTTGTTCTTTGAATTTGGACTGGTAACCATCGCAAATAAAAAGCGCGATCAACTTTGAAAAACTCGCAATGAAATTCATCCAGAATCATTCCTATAGATGAATTGAACCTATCCCTATGTCATTGAAATTTTTGATCTACGAATTTGGACTGGTAACCATTGCGATTAAAAAACGCGATAAAATTTGACAAAATCTCAATGGAATTGATCCAGAATCATTCTTATAGATGCATTGAACCTATCTCTAAGGCATTGAAATGTTTCATCTACGAAATTGGACTGGTAACCATCGTTATTGAAAAAAATTTCAAGAAATTTTTTATTGAAAACAAACTATTCATCGCCAACGACATCCCGTATTCCCAAGCGGTCACCCTTCCAAGTACTAACGGGACTCGACGTAACTTAACTTCTGGGAGCTGACGAGACCAGGTGCGTTCTACGTGATATGGCCGTTGACATTCAAAAATGAAAATTTACCCTCCCAGTCCCAATGGATGAATAGAAAATCACTTCAAAGTAACAGAAATGTTTGTTCTTTGAATTTGGACTGGTAACCATCGCAAATAAAAAGCGCGATCAACTTTGAAAAACTCGCAATGAAATTCATCCAGAATCATTCCTATAGATGAATTGAACCTATCCCTATGTCATTGAAATTTTTGATCTACGAATTTGGACTGGTAACCATTGCGATTAAAAAACGCGATAAAATTTGACAAAATCTCAATGGAATTGATCCAGAATCATTCTTATAGATGCATTGAACCTATCTCTAAGGCATTGAAATGTTTCATCTACGAAATTGGACTGGTAACCATCGTTATTGAAAAAAATTTCAAGAAATTTTTTATTGAAAACAAGCTATTCATCGCCAATGACATCCCGTATTCCCAAGCGGTCACCCTTCCAAGTACTAACGGGACTCGACGTAACTTAACTTCTGGGAGCTGACGAGACCAGGTGCGTTCTACGTGATATGGCCGTTGACATTCAAAAATGAAAATTTACCCTCCCAGTCCCAATGGATGAATAGAAAATCACTTCAAAGTGACAGAAATGTTTGTTCTTTGAATTTGGACTGGTAACCATCGCAAATAAAAAGCGCGATCAACTTTGAAAAACTCGCAATGAAATTCATCCAGAATCATTCCTATAGATGAATTGAACCTATCCCTATGTCATTGAAATTTTTGATCTACGAATTTGGACTGGTAACCATTGCGATTAAAAAACGCGATAAAATTTGACAAAATCTCAATGGAATTGATCCAGAATCATTCTTATAGATGCATTGAACCTATCTCTAAGGCATTGAAATGTTTCATCTACGAAATTGGACTGGTAACCATCGTTATTGAAAAAAATTTCAAGAAATTTTTTATTGAAAACAAACTATTCATCGCCAACGACATCCCGTATTCCCAAGCGGTCACCCTTCCAAGTACTAACGGGACTCGACGTAACTTAACTTCTGGGAGCTGACGAGACCAGGTGCGTTCTACGTGATATGGCCGTTGACATTCAAAAATGAAAATTTACCCTCCCAGTCCCAATGGATGAATAGAAAATCACTTCAAAGTGAAAGAAATGTTTGTTCTTTGAATTTGGACTGGTAACCATCGCAAATAAAAAGCGCGATCAACTTTGAAAAACTCGCAATGAAATTCATCCAGAATCATTCCTATAGATGAATTGAACCTATCCCTATGTCATTGAAATTTTTGATCTACGAATTTGGACTGGTAACCATTGCGATTAAAAAACGCGATAAAATTTGACAAAATCTCAATGGAATTGATCCAGAATCATTCTTATAGATGCATTGAACCTATCTCTAAGGCATTGAAATGTTTCATCTACGAAATTGGACTGGTAACCATCGTTATTGAAAAAAATTTCAAGAAATTTTTTATTGAAAACAAACTATTCATCGCCAACGACATCCCGTATTCCCAAGCGGTCACCCTTCCAAGTACTAACGGGACTCGACGTAACTTAACTTCTGGGAGCTGACGAGACCAGGTGCGTTCTACGTGATATGGCCGTTGACATTCAAAAATGAAAATTTACCCTCCCAGTCCCAATGGATGAATAGAAAATCACTTCAAAGTGACAGAAATGTTTGTTCTTTGAATTTGGACTGGTAACCATCGCAAATAAAAAGCGCGATCAACTTTGAAAAACTCGCAATGAAATTCATCCAGAATCATTCCTATAGATGAATTGAACCTATCCCTATGTCATTGAAATTTTTGATCTACGAATTTGGACTGGTAACCATTGCGATTAAAAAACGCGATAAAATTTGACAAAATCTCAATGGAATTGATCCAGAATCATTCTTATAGATGCATTGAACCTATCTCTAAGGCATTGAAATGTTTCATCTACGAAATTGGACTGGTAACCATCGTTATTGAAAAAAATTTCAAGAAATTTTTTATTGAAAACAAACTATTCATCGCCAACGACATCCCGTATTCCCAAGCGGTCACCCTTCCAAGTACTAACGGGACTCGACGTAACTTAACTTCTGGGAGCTGACGAGACCAGGTGCGTTCTACGTGATATGGCCGTTGACATTCAAAAATGAAAATTTACCCTCCCAGTCCCAATGGATGAATAGAAAATCACTTCAAAGTGACAGAAATGTTTGTTCTTTGAATTTGGACTGGTAACCATCGCAAATAAAAAGCGCGATCAACTTTGAAAAACTCGCAATGAAATTCATCCAGAATCATTCCTATAGATGAATTGAACCTATCCCTATGTCATTGAAATTTTTGATCTACGAATTTGGACTGGTAACCATTGCGATTAAAAAACGCGATAAAATTTGACAAAATCTCAATGGAATTGATCCAGAATCATTCTTATAGATGCATTGAACCTATCTCTAAGGCATTGAAATGTTTCATCTACGAAATTGGACTGGTAACCATCGTTATTGAAAAAAATTTCAAGAAATTTTTTATTGAAAACAAACTATTCATCGCCAACGACATCCCGTATTCCCAAGCGGTCACCCTTCCAAGTACTAACGGGACTCGACGTAACTTAACTTCTGGGAGCTGACGAGACCAGGTGCGTTCTACGTGATATGGCCGTTGACATTCAAAAATGAAAATTTACCCTCCCAGTCCCAATGGATGAATAGAAAATCACTTCAAAGTGACAGAAATGTTTGTTCTTTGAATTTGGACTGGTAACCATCGCAAATAAAAAGCGCGATCAACTTTGAAAAACTCGCAATGAAATTCATCCAGAATCATTCCTATAGATGAATTGAACCTATCCCTATGTCATTGAAATTTTTGATCTACGAATTTGGACTGGTAACCATTGCGATTAAAAAACGCGATAAAATTTGACAAAATCTCAATGGAATTGATCCAGAATCATTCTTATAGATGCATTGAACCTATCTCTAAGGCATTGAAATGTTTCATCTACGAAATTGGACTGGTAACCATCGTTATTGAAAAAAATTTCAAGAAATTTTTTATTGAAAACAAACTATTCATCGCCAACGACATCCCGTATTCCCAAGCGGTCACCCTTCCAAGTACTAACGGGACTCGACGTAACTTAACTTCTGGGAGCTGACGAGACCAGGTGCGTTCTACGTGATATGGCCGTTGACATTCAAAAATGAAAATTTACCCTCCCAGTCCCAATGGATGAATAGAAAATCACTTCAAAGTGACAGAAATGTTTGTTCTTTGAATTTGGACTGGTAACCATCGCAAATAAAAAGCGCGATCAACTTTGAAAAACTCGCAATGAAATTCATCCAGAATCATTCCTATAGATGAATTGAACCTATCCCTATGTCATTGAAATTTTTGATCTACGAATTTGGACTGGTAACCATTGCGATTAAAAAACGCGATAAAATTTGACAAAATCTCAATGGAATTGATCCAGAATCATTCTTATAGATGCATTGAACCTATCTCTAAGGCATTGAAATGTTTCATCTACGAAATTGGACTGGTAACCATCGTTATTGAAAAAAATTTCAAGAAATTTTTTATTGAAAACAAACTATTCATCGCCAACGACATCCCGTATTCCCAAGCGGTCACCCTTCCAAGTACTAACGGGACTCGACGTAACTTAACTTCTGGGAGCTGACGAGACCAGGTGCGTTCTACGTGATATGGCCGTTGACATTCAAAAATGAAAATTTACCCTCCCAGTCCCAATGGATGAATAGAAAATCACTTCAAAGTGACAGAAATGTTTGTTCTTTGAATTTGGACTGGTAACCATCGCAAATAAAAAGCGCGATCAACTTTGAAAAACTCGCAATGAAATTCATCCAGAATCATTCCTATAGATGAATTGAACCTATCCCTATGTCATTGAAATTTTTGATCTACGAATTTGGACTGGTAACCATTGCGATTAAAAAACGCGATAAAATTTGACAAAATCTCAATGGAATTGATCCAGAATCATTCTTATAGATGCATTGAACCTATCTCTAAGGCATTGAAATGTTTCATCTACGAAATTGGACTGGTAACCATCGTTATTGAAAAAAATTTCAAGAAATTTTTTATTGAAAACAAACTATTCATCGCCAACGACATCCCGTATTCCCAAGCGGTCACCCTTCCAAGTACTAACGGGACTCGACGTAACTTAACTTCTGGGAGCTGACGAGACCAGGTGCGTTCTACGTGATATGGCCGTTGACATTCAAAAATGAAAATTTACCCTCCCAGTCCCAATGGATGAATAGAAAATCACTTCAAAGTGACAGAAATGTTTGTTCTTTGAATTTGGACTGGTAACCATCGCAAATAAAAAGCGCGATCAACTTTGAAAAACTCGCAATGAAATTCATCCAGAATCATTCCTATAGATGAATTGAACCTATCCCTATGTCATTGAAATTTTTGATCTACGAATTTGGACTGGTAACCATTGCGATTAAAAAACGCGATAAAATTTGACAAAATCTCAATGGAATTGATCCAGAATCATTCTTATAGATGCATTGAACCTATCTCTAAGGCATTGAAATGTTTCATCTACGAAATTGGACTGGTAACCATCGTTATTGAAAAAAATTTCAAGAAATTTTTTATTGAAAACAAACTATTCATCGCCAACGACATCCCGTATTCCCAAGCGGTCACCCTTCCAAGTACTAACGGGACTCGACGTAACTTAACTTCTGGGAGCTGACGAGACCAGGTGCGTTCTACGTGATATGGCCGTTGACATTCAAAAATGAAAATTTACCCTCCCAGTCCCAATGGATGAATAGAAAATCACTTCAAAGTGACAGAAATGTTTGTTCATTGAATTTGGACTGGTAACCATCGCGAATAAAAAGCGCGATCAACTTTGAAAAACTCGCAATGAAATTCATCCAGAATCATTCCTATAGATGAATTGAACCTATCCCTATGTCATTGAAATTTTTGATCTACGAATTTGGACTGGTAACCATTGCGATTAAAAAACGCGATAAAATTTGACAAAATCTCAATGGAATTGATCCAGAATCATTCTTATAGATGAATTGAACCTATCTCTGAGGCATTGAAATGTTTCATCTACGAAATTGGACTGGTAACCATCGTTATTGAAAAAAAATTTCAAGAAATTTTTTATTGAAAACAAGCTATTCATCGCCAACGACATCCCGTATTCCCAAGCGGTCACCCTTCCAAGTACTAACGGGACTCGACGTAACTTAACTTCTGGGAGCTGACGAGACCAGGTGCGTTCTACGTGATATGGCCGTTGACATTCAAAAATGAAAATTTACCCTCCCAGTCCCAATGGATGAATAGAAAATCACTTCAAAGTGACAGAAATGTTTGTTCATTGAATTTGGACTGGTAACCATCGCGAATAAAAAGCGCGATCAACTTTGAAAAACTCGCAATGAAATTCATCCAGAATCATTCCTATAGATGAATTGAACCTATCCCTATGTCATTGAAATTTTTGATCTACGAATTTGGACTGGTAACCATTGCGATTAAAAAACGCGATAAAATTTGACAAAATCTCAATGGAATTGATCCAGAATCATTCTTATAGATGCATTGAACCTATCTCTAAGGCATTGAAATGTTTCATCTACGAAATTGGACTGGTAACCATCGTTATTGAAAAAAATTTCAAGAAATTTTTTATTGAAAACAAACTATTCATCGCCAACGACATCCCGTATTCCCAAGCGGTCACCCTTCCAAGTACTAACGGGACTCGACGTAACTTAACTTCTGGGAGCTGACGAGACCAGGTGCGTTCTACGTGATATGGCCGTTGACATTCAAAAATGAAAATTTACCCTCCCAGTCCCAATGGATGAATAGAAAATCACTTCAAAGTGACAGAAATGTTTGTTCTTTGAATTTGGACTGGTAACCATCGCAAATAAAAAGCGCGATCAACTTTGAAAAACTCGCAATGAAATTCATCCAGAATCATTCCTATAGATGAATTGAACCTATCCCTATGTCATTGAAATTTTTGATCTACGAATTTGGACTGGTAACCATTGCGATTAAAAAACGCGATAAAATTTGACAAAATCTCAATGGAATTGATCCAGAATCATTCTTATAGATGCATTGAACCTATCTCTAAGGCATTGAAATGTTTCATCTACGAAATTGGACTGGTAACCATCGTTATTGAAAAAAATTTCAAGAAATTTTTTATTGAAAACAAACTATTCATCGCCAACGACATCCCGTATTCCCAAGCGGTCACCCTTCCAAGTACTAACGGGACTCGACGTAACTTAACTTCTGGGAGCTGACGAGACCAGGTGCGTTCTACGTGATATGGCCGTTGACATTCAAAAATGAAAATTTACCCTCCCAGTCCCAATGGATGAATAGAAAATCACTTCAAAGTGACAGAAATGTTTGTTCTTTGAATTTGGACTGGTAACCATCGCAAATAAAAAGCGCGATCAACTTTGAAAAACTCGCAATGAAATTCATCCAGAATCATTCCTATAGATGAATTGAACCTATCCCTATGTCATTGAAATTTTTGATCTACGAATTTGGACTGGTAACCATTGCGATTAAAAAACGCGATAAAATTTGACAAAATCTCAATGGAATTGATCCAGAATCATTCTTATAGATGCATTGAACCTATCTCTAAGGCATTGAAATGTTTCATCTACGAAATTGGACTGGTAACCATCGTTATTGAAAAAAATTTCAAGAAATTTTTTATTGAAAACAAACTATTCATCGCCAACGACATCCCGTATTCCCAAGCGGTCACCCTTCCAAGTACTAACGGGACTCGACGTAACTTAACTTCTGGGAGCTGACGAGACCAGGTGCGTTCTACGTGATATGGCCGTTGACATTCAAAAATGAAAATTTACCCTCCCAGTCCCAATGGATGAATAGAAAATCACTTCAAAGTGACAGAAATGTTTGTTCTTTGAATTTGGACTGGTAACCATCGCAAATAAAAAGCGCGATCAACTTTGAAAAACTCGCAATGAAATTCATCCAGAATCATTCCTATAGATGAATTGAACCTATCCCTATGTCATTGAAATTTTTGATCTACGAATTTGGACTGGTAACCATTGCGATTAAAAAACGCGATAAAATTTGACAAAATCTCAATGGAATTGATCCAGAATCATTCTTATAGATGCATTGAACCTATCTCTAAGGCATTGAAATGTTTCATCTACGAAATTGGACTGGTAACCATCGTTATTGAAAAAAATTTCAAGAAATTTTTTATTGAAAACAAACTATTCATCGCCAACGACATCCCGTATTCCCAAGCGGTCACCCTTCCAAGTACTAACGGGACTCGACGTAACTTAACTTCTGGGAGCTGACGAGACCAGGTGCGTTCTACGTGATATGGCCGTTGACATTCAAAAATGAAAATTTACCCTCCCAGTCCCAATGGATGAATAGAAAATCACTTCAAAGTGACAGAAATGTTTGTTCTTTGAATTTGGACTGGTAACCATCGCAAATAAAAAGCGCGATCAACTTTGAAAAACTCGCAATGAAATTCATCCAGAATCATTCCTATAGATGAATTGAACCTATCCCTATGTCATTGAAATTTTTGATCTACGAATTTGGACTGGTAACCATTGCGATTAAAAAACGCGATAAAATTTGACAAAATCTCAATGGAATTGATCCAGAATCATTCTTATAGATGCATTGAACCTATCTCTAAGGCATTGAAATGTTTCATCTACGAAATTGGACTGGTAACCATCGTTATTGAAAAAAATTTCAAGAAATTTTTTATTGAAAACAAACTATTCATCGCCAACGACATCCCGTATTCCCAAGCGGTCACCCTTCCAAGTACTAACGGGACTCGACGTAACTTAACTTCTGGGAGCTGACGAGACCAGGTGCGTTCTACGTGATATGGCCGTTGACATTCAAAAATGAAAATTTACCCTCCCAGTCCCAATGGATGAATAGAAAATCACTTCAAAGTGACAGAAATGTTTGTTCATTGAATTTGGACTGGTAACCATCGCGAATAAAAAGCGCGATCAACTTTGAAAAACTCGCAATGAAATTCATCCAGAATCATTCCTATAGATGAATTGAACCTATCCCTATGTCATTGAAATTTTTGATCTACGAATTTGGACTGGTAACCATTGCGATTAAAAAACGCGATAAAATTTGACAAAATCTCAATGGAATTGATCCAGAATCATTCTTATAGATGAATTGAACCTATCTCTGAGGCATTGAAATGTTTCATCTACGAAATTGGACTGGTAACCATCGTTATTGAAAAAAAATTTCAAGAAATTTTTTATTGAAAACAAGCTATTCATCGCCAACGACATCCCGTATTCCCAAGCGGTCACCCTTCCAAGTACTAACGGGACTCGACGTAACTTAACTTCTGGGAGCTGACGAGACCAGGTGCGTTCTACGTGATATGGCCGTTGACATTCAAAAATGAAAATTTACCCTCCCAGTCCCAATGGATGAATAGAAAATCACTTCAAAGTGACAGAAATGTTTGTTCATTGAATTTGGACTGGTAACCATCGCGAATAAAAAGCGCGATCAACTTTGAAAAACTCGCAATGAAATTCATCCAGAATCATTCCTATAGATGAATTGAACCTATCCCTATGTCATTGAAATTTTTGATCTACGAATTTGGACTGGTAACCATTGCGATTAAAAAACGCGATAAAATTTGACAAAATCTCAATGGAATTGATCCAGAATCATTCTTATAGATGCATTGAACCTATCTCTAAGGCATTGAAATGTTTCATCTACGAAATTGGACTGGTAACCATCGTTATTGAAAAAAATTTCAAGAAATTTTTTATTGAAAACAAACTATTCATCGCCAACGACATCCCGTATTCCCAAGCGGTCACCCTTCCAAGTACTAACGGGACTCGACGTAACTTAACTTCTGGGAGCTGACGAGACCAGGTGCGTTCTACGTGATATGGCCGTTGACATTCAAAAATGAAAATTTACCCTCCCAGTCCCAATGGATGAATAGAAAATCACTTCAAAGTGACAGAAATGTTTGTTCTTTGAATTTGGACTGGTAACCATCGCAAATAAAAAGCGCGATCAACTTTGAAAAACTCGCAATGAAATTCATCCAGAATCATTCCTATAGATGAATTGAACCTATCCCTATGTCATTGAAATTTTTGATCTACGAATTTGGACTGGTAACCATTGCGATTAAAAAACGCGATAAAATTTGACAAAATCTCAATGGAATTGATCCAGAATCATTCTTATAGATGCATTGAACCTATCTCTAAGGCATTGAAATGTTTCATCTACGAAATTGGACTGGTAACCATCGTTATTGAAAAAAATTTCAAGAAATTTTTTATTGAAAACAAACTATTCATCGCCAACGACATCCCGTATTCCCAAGCGGTCACCCTTCCAAGTACTAACGGGACTCGACGTAACTTAACTTCTGGGAGCTGACGAGACCAGGTGCGTTCTACGTGATATGGCCGTTGACATTCAAAAATGAAAATTTACCCTCCCAGTCCCAATGGATGAATAGAAAATCACTTCAAAGTGACAGAAATGTTTGTTCTTTGAATTTGGACTGGTAACCATCGCAAATAAAAAGCGCGATCAACTTTGAAAAACTCGCAATGAAATTCATCCAGAATCATTCCTATAGATGAATTGAACCTATCCCTATGTCATTGAAATTTTTGATCTACGAATTTGGACTGGTAACCATTGCGATTAAAAAACGCGATAAAATTTGACAAAATCTCAATGGAATTGATCCAGAATCATTCTTATAGATGCATTGAACCTATCTCTAAGGCATTGAAATGTTTCATCTACGAAATTGGACTGGTAACCATCGTTATTGAAAAAAATTTCAAGAAATTTTTTATTGAAAACAAACTATTCATCGCCAACGACATCCCGTATTCCCAAGCGGTCACCCTTCCAAGTACTAACGGGACTCGACGTAACTTAACTTCTGGGAGCTGACGAGACCAGGTGCGTTCTACGTGATATGGCCGTTGACATTCAAAAATGAAAATTTACCCTCCCAGTCCCAATGGATGAATAGAAAATCACTTCAAAGTGACAGAAATGTTTGTTCTTTGAATTTGGACTGGTAACCATCGCAAATAAAAAGCGCGATCAACTTTGAAAAACTCGCAATGAAATTCATCCAGAATCATTCCTATAGATGAATTGAACCTATCCCTATGTCATTGAAATTTTTGATCTACGAATTTGGACTGGTAACCATTGCGATTAAAAAACGCGATAAAATTTGACAAAATCTCAATGGAATTGATCCAGAATCATTCTTATAGATGCATTGAACCTATCTCTAAGGCATTGAAATGTTTCATCTACGAAATTGGACTGGTAACCATCGTTATTGAAAAAAATTTCAAGAAATTTTTTATTGAAAACAAACTATTCATCGCCAACGACATCCCGTATTCCCAAGCGGTCACCCTTCCAAGTACTAACGGGACTCGACGTAACTTAACTTCTGGGAGCTGACGAGACCAGGTGCGTTCTACGTGATATGGCCGTTGACATTCAAAAATGAAAATTTACCCTCCCAGTCCCAATGGATGAATAGAAAATCACTTCAAAGTGACAGAAATGTTTGTTCTTTGAATTTGGACTGGTAACCATCGCAAATAAAAAGCGCGATCAACTTTGAAAAACTCGCAATGAAATTCATCCAGAATCATTCCTATAGATGAATTGAACCTATCCCTATGTCATTGAAATTTTTGATCTACGAATTTGGACTGGTAACCATTGCGATTAAAAAACGCGATAAAATTTGACAAAATCTCAATGGAATTGATCCAGAATCATTCTTATAGATGCATTGAACCTATCTCTAAGGCATTGAAATGTTTCATCTACGAAATTGGACTGGTAACCATCGTTATTGAAAAAAATTTCAAGAAATTTTTTATTGAAAACAAACTATTCATCGCCAACGACATCCCGTATTCCCAAGCGGTCACCCTTCCAAGTACTAACGGGACTCGACGTAACTTAACTTCTGGGAGCTGACGAGACCAGGTGCGTTCTACGTGATATGGCCGTTGACATTCAAAAATGAAAATTTACCCTCCCAGTCCCAATGGATGAATAGAAAATCACTTCAAAGTGACAGAAATGTTTGTTCTTTGAATTTGGACTGGTAACCATCGCAAATAAAAAGCGCGATCAACTTTGAAAAACTCGCAATGAAATTCATCCAGAATCATTCCTATAGATGAATTGAACCTATCCCTATGTCATTGAAATTTTTGATCTACGAATTTGGACTGGTAACCATTGCGATTAAAAAACGCGATAAAATTTGACAAAAACTCAATGGAATTGATCCAGAATCATTCTTATAGATGCATTGAACCTATCTCTAAGGCATTGAAATGTTTCATCTACGAAATTGGACTGGTAACCATCGTTATTGAAAAAAATTTCAAGAAATTTTTTATTGAAAACAAACTATTCATCGCCAACGACATCCCGTATTCCCAAGCGGTCACCCTTCCAAGTACTAACGGGACTCGACGTAACTTAACTTCTGGGAGCTGACGAGACCAGGTGCGTTCTACGTGATATGGCCATTGACATTCAAAAATGAAAATTTACCCTCCCAGTCCCAATGGATGAATAGAAAATCACTTCAAAGTGACAGAAATGTTTGTTCTTTGAATTTGGACTGGTAACCATCGCAAATAAAAAGCGCGATCAACTTTGAAAAACTCGCAATGAAATTCATCCAGAATCATTCCTATAGATGAATTGAACCTATCCCTATGTCATTGAAATTTTTGATCTACGAATTTGGACTGGTAACCATTGCGATTAAAAAACGCGATAAAATTTGACAAAATCTCAATGGAATTGATCCAGAATCATTCTTATAGATGCATTGAACCTATCTCTAAGGCATTGAAATGTTTCATCTACGAAATTGGACTGGTAACCATCGTTATTGAAAAAAATTTCAAGAAATTTTTTATTGAAAACAAACTATTCATCGCCAACGACATCCCGTATTCCCAAGCGGTCACCCTTCCAAGTACTAACGGGACTCGACGTAACTTAACTTCTGGGAGCTGACGAGACCAGGTGCGTTCTACGTGATATGGCCGTTGACATTCAAAAATGAAAATTTACCCTCCCAGTCCCAATGGATGAATAGAAAATCACTTCAAAGTAACAGAAATGTTTGTTCTTTGAATTTGGACTGGTAACCATCGCAAATAAAAAGCGCGATCAACTTTGAAAAACTCGCAATGAAATTCATCCAGAATCATTCCTATAGATGAATTGAACCTATCCCTATGTCATTGAAATTTTTGATCTACGAATTTGGACTGGTAACCATTGCGATTAAAAAACGCGATAAAATTTGACAAAATCTCAATAGAATTGATCCAGAATCATTCTTATAGATGCATTGAACCTATCTCTAAGGCATTGAAATGTTTCATCTACGAAATTGGACTGGTAACCATCGTTATTGAAAAAAATTTCAAGAAATTTTTTATTGAAAACAAGCTATTCATCGCCAATGACATCCCGTATTCCCAAGCGGTCACCCTTCCAAGTACTAACGGGACTCGACGTAACTTAACTTCTGGGAGCTGACGAGACCAGGTGCGTTCTACGTGATATGGCCGTTGACATTCAAAAATGAAAATTTACCCTCCCAGTCCCAATGGATGAATAGAAAATCACTTCAAAGTGACAGAAATGTTTGTTCTTTGAATTTGGACTGGTAACCATCGCAAATAAAAAGCGCGATCAACTTTGAAAAACTCGCAATGAAATTCATCCAGAATCATTCCTATAGATGAATTGAACCTATCCCTATGTCATTGAAATTTTTGATCTACGAATTTGGACTGGTAACCATTGCGATTAAAAAACGCGATAAAATTTGACAAAATCTCAATGGAATTGATCCAGAATCATTCTTATAGATGCATTGAACCTATCTCTAAGGCATTGAAATGTTTCATCTACGAAATTGGACTGGTAACCATCGTTATTGAAAAAAATTTCAAGAAATTTTTTATTGAAAACAAACTATTCATCGCCAACGACATCCCGTATTCCCAAGCGGTCACCCTTCCAAGTACTAACGGGACTCGACGTAACTTAACTTCTGGGAGCTGACGAGACCAGGTGCGTTCTACGTGATATGGCCGTTGACATTCAAAAATGAAAATTTACCCTCCCAGTCCCAATGGATGAATAGAAAATCACTTCAAAGTGAAAGAAATGTTTGTTCTTTGAATTTGGACTGGTAACCATCGCAAATAAAAAGCGCGATCAACTTTGAAAAACTCGCAATGAAATTCATCCAGAATCATTCCTATAGATGAATTGAACCTATCCCTATGTCATTGAAATTTTTGATCTACGAATTTGGACTGGTAACCATTGCGATTAAAAAACGCGATAAAATTTGACAAAATCTCAATGGAATTGATCCAGAATCATTCTTATAGATGCATTGAACCTATCTCTAAGGCATTGAAATGTTTCATCTACGAAATTGGACTGGTAACCATCGTTATTGAAAAAAATTTCAAGAAATTTTTTATTGAAAACAAACTATTCATCGCCAACGACATCCCGTATTCCCAAGCGGTCACCCTTCCAAGTACTAACGGGACTCGACGTAACTTAACTTCTGGGAGCTGACGAGACCAGGTGCGTTCTACGTGATATGGCCGTTGACATTCAAAAATGAAAATTTACCCTCCCAGTCCCAATGGATGAATAGAAAATCACTTCAAAGTAACAGAAATGTTTGTTCTTTGAATTTGGACTGGTAACCATCGCAAATAAAAAGCGCGATCAACTTTGAAAAACTCGCAATGAAATTCATCCAGAATCATTCCTATAGATGAATTGAACCTATCCCTATGTCATTGAAATTTTTGATCTACGAATTTGGACTGGTAACCATTGCGATTAAAAAACGCGATAAAATTTGACAAAATCTCAATAGAATTGATCCAGAATCATTCTTATAGATGCATTGAACCTATCTCTAAGGCATTGAAATGTTTCATCTACGAAATTGGACTGGTAACCATCGTTATTGAAAAAAATTTCAAGAAATTTTTTATTGAAAACAAGCTATTCATCGCCAATGACATCCCGTATTCCCAAGCGGTCACCCTTCCAAGTACTAACGGGACTCGACGTAACTTAACTTCTGGGAGCTGACGAGACCAGGTGCGTTCTACGTGATATGGCCGTTGACATTCAAAAATGAAAATTTACCCTCCCAGTCCCAATGGATGAATAGAAAATCACTTCAAAGTGACAGAAATGTTTGTTCTTTGAATTTGGACTGGTAACCATCGCAAATAAAAAGCGCGATCAACTTTGAAAAACTCGCAATGAAATTCATCCAGAATCATTCCTATAGATGAATTGAACCTATCCCTATGTCATTGAAATTTTTGATCTACGAATTTGGACTGGTAACCATTGCGATTAAAAAACGCGATAAAATTTGACAAAATCTCAATGGAATTGATCCAGAATCATTCTTATAGATGCATTGAACCTATCTCTAAGGCATTGAAATGTTTCATCTACGAAATTGGACTGGTAACCATCGTTATTGAAAAAAATTTCAAGAAATTTTTTATTGAAAACAAACTATTCATCGCCAACGACATCCCGTATTCCCAAGCGGTCACCCTTCCAAGTACTAACGGGACTCGACGTAACTTAACTTCTGGGAGCTGACGAGACCAGGTGCGTTCTACGTGATATGGCCGTTGACATTCAAAAATGAAAATTTACCCTCCCAGTCCCAATGGATGAATAGAAAATCACTTCAAAGTGAAAGAAATGTTTGTTCTTTGAATTTGGACTGGTAACCATCGCAAATAAAAAGCGCGATCAACTTTGAAAAACTCGCAATGAAATTCATCCAGAATCATTCCTATAGATGAATTGAACCTATCCCTATGTCATTGAAATTTTTGATCTACGAATTTGGACTGGTAACCATTGCGATTAAAAAACGCGATAAAATTTGACAAAATCTCAATGGAATTGATCCAGAATCATTCTTATAGATGCATTGAACCTATCTCTAAGGCATTGAAATGTTTCATCTACGAAATTGGACTGGTAACCATCGTTATTGAAAAAAATTTCAAGAAATTTTTTATTGAAAACAAACTATTCATCGCCAACGACATCCCGTATTCCCAAGCGGTCACCCTTCCAAGTACTAACGGGACTCGACGTAACTTAACTTCTGGGAGCTGACGAGACCAGGTGCGTTCTACGTGATATGGCCGTTGACATTCAAAAATGAAAATTTACCCTCCCAGTCCCAATGGATGAATAGAAAATCACTTCAAAGTGACAGAAATGTTTGTTCTTTGAATTTGGACTGGTAACCATCGCAAATAAAAAGCGCGATCAACTTTGAAAAACTCGCAATGAAATTCATCCAGAATCATTCCTATAGATGAATTGAACCTATCCCTATGTCATTGAAATTTTTGATCTACGAATTTGGACTGGTAACCATTGCGATTAAAAAACGCGATAAAATTTGACAAAAACTCAATGGAATTGATCCAGAATCATTCTTATAGATGCATTGAACCTATCTCTAAGGCATTGAAATGTTTCATCTACGAAATTGGACTGGTAACCATCGTTATTGAAAAAAATTTCAAGAAATTTTTTATTGAAAACAAACTATTCATCGCCAACGACATCCCGTATTCCCAAGCGGTCACCCTTCCAAGTACTAACGGGACTCGACGTAACTTAACTTCTGGGAGCTGACGAGACCAGGTGCGTTCTACGTGATATGGCCATTGACATTCAAAAATGAAAATTTACCCTCCCAGTCCCAATGGATGAATAGAAAATCACTTCAAAGTGACAGAAATGTTTGTTCTTTGAATTTGGACTGGTAACCATCGCAAATAAAAAGCGCGATCAACTTTGAAAAACTCGCAATGAAATTCATCCAGAATCATTCCTATAGATGAATTGAACCTATCCCTATGTCATTGAAATTTTTGATCTACGAATTTGGACTGGTAACCATTGCGATTAAAAAACGCGATAAAATTTGACAAAATCTCAATGGAATTGATCCAGAATCATTCTTATAGATGCATTGAACCTATCTCTAAGGCATTGAAATGTTTCATCTACGAAATTGGACTGGTAACCATCGTTATTGAAAAAAATTTCAAGAAATTTTTTATTGAAAACAAACTATTCATCGCCAACGACATCCCGTATTCCCAAGCGGTCACCCTTCCAAGTACTAACGGGACTCGACGTAACTTAACTTCTGGGAGCTGACGAGACCAGGTGCGTTCTACGTGATATGGCCGTTGACATTCAAAAATGAAAATTTACCCTCCCAGTCCCAATGGATGAATAGAAAATCACTTCAAAGTAACAGAAATGTTTGTTCTTTGAATTTGGACTGGTAACCATCGCAAATAAAAAGCGCGATCAACTTTGAAAAACTCGCAATGAAATTCATCCAGAATCATTCCTATAGATGAATTGAACCTATCCCTATGTCATTGAAATTTTTGATCTACGAATTTGGACTGGTAACCATTGCGATTAAAAAACGCGATAAAATTTGACAAAATCTCAATAGAATTGATCCAGAATCATTCTTATAGATGCATTGAACCTATCTCTAAGGCATTGAAATGTTTCATCTACGAAATTGGACTGGTAACCATCGTTATTGAAAAAAATTTCAAGAAATTTTTTATTGAAAACAAGCTATTCATCGCCAATGACATCCCGTATTCCCAAGCGGTCACCCTTCCAAGTACTAACGGGACTCGACGTAACTTAACTTCTGGGAGCTGACGAGACCAGGTGCGTTCTACGTGATATGGCCGTTGACATTCAAAAATGAAAATTTACCCTCCCAGTCCCAATGGATGAATAGAAAATCACTTCAAAGTGACAGAAATGTTTGTTCTTTGAATTTGGACTGGTAACCATCGCAAATAAAAAGCGCGATCAACTTTGAAAAACTCGCAATGAAATTCATCCAGAATCATTCCTATAGATGAATTGAACCTATCCCTATGTCATTGAAATTTTTGATCTACGAATTTGGACTGGTAACCATTGCGATTAAAAAACGCGATAAAATTTGACAAAATCTCAATGGAATTGATCCAGAATCATTCTTATAGATGCATTGAACCTATCTCTAAGGCATTGAAATGTTTCATCTACGAAATTGGACTGGTAACCATCGTTATTGAAAAAAATTTCAAGAAATTTTTTATTGAAAACAAACTATTCATCGCCAACGACATCCCGTATTCCCAAGCGGTCACCCTTCCAAGTACTAACGGGACTCGACGTAACTTAACTTCTGGGAGCTGACGAGACCAGGTGCGTTCTACGTGATATGGCCGTTGACATTCAAAAATGAAAATTTACCCTCCCAGTCCCAATGGATGAATAGAAAATCACTTCAAAGTGAAAGAAATGTTTGTTCTTTGAATTTGGACTGGTAACCATCGCAAATAAAAAGCGCGATCAACTTTGAAAAACTCGCAATGAAATTCATCCAGAATCATTCCTATAGATGAATTGAACCTATCCCTATGTCATTGAAATTTTTGATCTACGAATTTGGACTGGTAACCATTGCGATTAAAAAACGCGATAAAATTTGACAAAATCTCAATGGAATTGATCCAGAATCATTCTTATAGATGCATTGAACCTATCTCTAAGGCATTGAAATGTTTCATCTACGAAATTGGACTGGTAACCATCGTTATTGAAAAAAATTTCAAGAAATTTTTTATTGAAAACAAACTATTCATCGCCAACGACATCCCGTATTCCCAAGCGGTCACCCTTCCAAGTACTAACGGGACTCGACGTAACTTAACTTCTGGGAGCTGACGAGACCAGGTGCGTTCTACGTGATATGGCCGTTGACATTCAAAAATGAAAATTTACCCTCCCAGTCCCAATGGATGAATAGAAAATCACTTCAAAGTGACAGAAATGTTTGTTCTTTGAATTTGGACTGGTAACCATCGCAAATAAAAAGCGCGATCAACTTTGAAAAACTCGCAATGAAATTCATCCAGAATCATTCCTATAGATGAATTGAACCTATCCCTATGTCATTGAAATTTTTGATCTACGAATTTGGACTGGTAACCATTGCGATTAAAAAACGCGATAAAATTTGACAAAATCTCAATGGAATTGATCCAGAATCATTCTTATAGATGCATTGAACCTATCTCTAAGGCATTGAAATGTTTCATCTACGAAATTGGACTGGTAACCATCGTTATTGAAAAAAATTTCAAGAAATTTTTTATTGAAAACAAACTATTCATCGCCAACGACATCCCGTATTCCCAAGCGGTCACCCTTCCAAGTACTAACGGGACTCGACGTAACTTAACTTCTGGGAGCTGACGAGACCAGGTGCGTTCTACGTGATATGGCCGTTGACATTCAAAAATGAAAATTTACCCTCCCAGTCCCAATGGATGAATAGAAAATCACTTCAAAGTGACAGAAATGTTTGTTCTTTGAATTTGGACTGGTAACCATCGCAAATAAAAAGCGCGATCAACTTTGAAAAACTCGCAATGAAATTCATCCAGAATCATTCCTATAGATGAATTGAACCTATCCCTATGTCATTGAAATTTTTGATCTACGAATTTGGACTGGTAACCATTGCGATTAAAAAACGCGATAAAATTTGACAAAATCTCAATGGAATTGATCCAGAATCATTCTTATAGATGCATTGAACCTATCTCTAAGGCATTGAAATGTTTCATCTACGAAATTGGACTGGTAACCATCGTTATTGAAAAAAATTTCAAGAAATTTTTTATTGAAAACAAACTATTCATCGCCAACGACATCCCGTATTCCCAAGCGGTCACCCTTCCAAGTACTAACGGGACTCGACGTAACTTAACTTCTGGGAGCTGACGAGACCAGGTGCGTTCTACGTGATATGGCCGTTGACATTCAAAAATGAAAATTTACCCTCCCAGTCCCAATGGATGAATAGAAAATCACTTCAAAGTGACAGAAATGTTTGTTCTTTGAATTTGGACTGGTAACCATCGCAAATAAAAAGCGCGATCAACTTTGAAAAACTCGCAATGAAATTCATCCAGAATCATTCCTATAGATGAATTGAACCTATCCCTATGTCATTGAAATTTTTGATCTACGAATTTGGACTGGTAACCATTGCGATTAAAAAACGCGATAAAATTTGACAAAATCTCAATGGAATTGATCCAGAATCATTCTTATAGATGCATTGAACCTATCTCTAAGGCATTGAAATGTTTCATCTACGAAATTGGACTGGTAACCATCGTTATTGAAAAAAATTTCAAGAAATTTTTTATTGAAAACAAACTATTCATCGCCAACGACATCCCGTATTCCCAAGCGGTCACCCTTCCAAGTACTAACGGGACTCGACGTAACTTAACTTCTGGGAGCTGACGAGACCAGGTGCGTTCTACGTGATATGGCCGTTGACATTCAAAAATGAAAATTTACCCTCCCAGTCCCAATGGATGAATAGAAAATCACTTCAAAGTGACAGAAATGTTTGTTCATTGAATTTGGACTGGTAACCATCGCGAATAAAAAGCGCGATCAACTTTGAAAAACTCGCAATGAAATTCATCCAGAATCATTCCTATAGATGAATTGAACCTATCCCTATGTCATTGAAATTTTTGATCTACGAATTTGGACTGGTAACCATTGCGATTAAAAAACGCGATAAAATTTGACAAAATCTCAATGGAATTGATCCAGAATCATTCTTATAGATGAATTGAACCTATCTCTGAGGCATTGAAATGTTTCATCTACGAAATTGGACTGGTAACCATCGTTATTGAAAAAAAATTTCAAGAAATTTTTTATTGAAAACAAGCTATTCATCGCCAACGACATCCCGTATTCCCAAGCGGTCACCCTTCCAAGTACTAACGGGACTCGACGTAACTTAACTTCTGGGAGCTGACGAGACCAGGTGCGTTCTACGTGATATGGCCGTTGACATTCAAAAATGAAAATTTACCCTCCCAGTCCCAATGGATGAATAGAAAATCACTTCAAAGTGACAGAAATGTTTGTTCATTGAATTTGGACTGGTAACCATCGCGAATAAAAAGCGCGATCAACTTTGAAAAACTCGCAATGAAATTCATCCAGAATCATTCCTATAGATGAATTGAACCTATCCCTATGTCATTGAAATTTTTGATCTACGAATTTGGACTGGTAACCATTGCGATTAAAAAACGCGATAAAATTTGACAAAATCTCAATGGAATTGATCCAGAATCATTCTTATAGATGCATTGAACCTATCTCTAAGGCATTGAAATGTTTCATCTACGAAATTGGACTGGTAACCATCGTTATTGAAAAAAATTTCAAGAAATTTTTTATTGAAAACAAACTATTCATCGCCAACGACATCCCGTATTCCCAAGCGGTCACCCTTCCAAGTACTAACGGGACTCGACGTAACTTAACTTCTGGGAGCTGACGAGACCAGGTGCGTTCTACGTGATATGGCCGTTGACATTCAAAAATGAAAATTTACCCTCCCAGTCCCAATGGATGAATAGAAAATCACTTCAAAGTGACAGAAATGTTTGTTCTTTGAATTTGGACTGGTAACCATCGCAAATAAAAAGCGCGATCAACTTTGAAAAACTCGCAATGAAATTCATCCAGAATCATTCCTATAGATGAATTGAACCTATCCCTATGTCATTGAAATTTTTGATCTACGAATTTGGACTGGTAACCATTGCGATTAAAAAACGCGATAAAATTTGACAAAATCTCAATGGAATTGATCCAGAATCATTCTTATAGATGCATTGAACCTATCTCTAAGGCATTGAAATGTTTCATCTACGAAATTGGACTGGTAACCATCGTTATTGAAAAAAATGTCAAGAAATTTGTTATTGAAAACAAACTATTCATCGCCAACGACATCCCGTATTCCCAAGCGGTCACCCTTCCAAGTACTAACGGGACTCGACGTAACTTAACTTCTGGGAGCTGACGAGACCAGGTGCGTTCTACGTGATATGGCCGTTGACATTCAAAAATGAAAATTTACCCTCCCAGTCCCAATGGATGAATAGAAAATCACTTCAAAGTGAAAGAAATGTTTGTTCTTTGAATTTGGACTGGTAACCATCGCAAATAAAAAGCGCGATCAACTTTGAAAAACTCGCAATGAAATTCATCCAGAATCATTCCTATAGATGAATTGAACCTATCCCTATGTCATTGAAATTTTTGATCTACGAATTTGGACTGGTAACCATTGCGATTAAAAAACGCGATAAAATTTGACAAAATCTCAATGGAATTGATCCAGAATCATTCTTATAGATGCATTGAACCTATCTCTAAGGCATTGAAATGTTTCATCTACGAAATTGGACTGGTAACCATCGTTATTGAAAAAAATGTCAAGAAATTTGTTATTGAAAACAAACTATTCATCGCCAACGACATCCCGTATTCCCAAGCGGTCACCCTTCCAAGTACTAACGGGACTCGACGTAACTTAACTTCTGGGAGCTGACGAGACCAGGTGCGTTCTACGTGATATGGCCGTTGACATTCAAAAATGAAAATTTACCCTCCCAGTCCCAATGGATGAATAGAAAATCACTTCAAAGTGAAAGAAATGTTTGTTCTTTGAATTTGGACTGGTAACCATCGCAAATAAAAAGCGCGATCAACTTTGAAAAACTCGCAATGAAATTCATCCAGAATCATTCCTATAGATGAATTGAACCTATCCCTATGTCATTGAAATTTTTGATCTACGAATTTGGACTGGTAACCATTGCGATTAAAAAACGCGATAAAATTTGACAAAATCTCAATGGAATTGATCCAGAATCATTCTTATAGATGCATTGAACCTATCTCTAAGGCATTGAAATGTTTCATCTACGAAATTGGACTGGTAACCATCGTTATTGAAAAAAATTTCAAGAAATTTTTTATTGAAAACAAACTATTCATCGCCAACGACATCCCGTATTCCCAAGCGGTCACCCTTCCAAGTACTAACGGGACTCGACGTAACTTAACTTCTGGGAGCTGACGAGACCAGGTGCGTTCTACGTGATATGGCCGTTGACATTCAAAAATGAAAATTTACCCTCCCAGTCCCAATGGATGAATAGAAAATCACTTCAAAGTGACAGAAATGTTTGTTCTTTGAATTTGGACTGGTAACCATCGCAAATAAAAAGCGCGATCAACTTTGAAAAACTCGCAATGAAATTCATCCAGAATCATTCCTATAGATGAATTGAACCTATCCCTATGTCATTGAAATTTTTGATCTACGAATTTGGACTGGTAACCATTGCGATTAAAAAACGCGATAAAATTTGACAAAATCTCAATGGAATTGATCCAGAATCATTCTTATAGATGCATTGAACCTATCTCTAAGGCATTGAAATGTTTCATCTACGAAATTGGACTGGTAACCATCGTTATTGAAAAAAATTTCAAGAAATTTTTTATTGAAAACAAACTATTCATCGCCAACGACATCCCGTATTCCCAAGCGGTCACCCTTCCAAGTACTAACGGGACTCGACGTAACTTAACTTCTGGGAGCTGACGAGACCAGGTGCGTTCTACGTGATATGGCCGTTGACATTCAAAAATGAAAATTTACCCTCCCAGTCCCAATGGATGAATAGAAAATCACTTCAAAGTGACAGAAATGTTTGTTCTTTGAATTTGGACTGGTAACCATCGCAAATAAAAAGCGCGATCAACTTTGAAAAACTCGCAATGAAATTCATCCAGAATCATTCCTATAGATGAATTGAACCTATCCCTATGTCATTGAAATTTTTGATCTACGAATTTGGACTGGTAACCATTGCGATTAAAAAACGCGATAAAATTTGACAAAATCTCAATGGAATTGATCCAGAATCATTCTTATAGATGCATTGAACCTATCTCTAAGGCATTGAAATGTTTCATCTACGAAATTGGACTGGTAACCATCGTTATTGAAAAAAATTTCAAGAAATTTTTTATTGAAAACAAACTATTCATCGCCAACGACATCCCGTATTCCCAAGCGGTCACCCTTCCAAGTACTAACGGGACTCGACGTAACTTAACTTCTGGGAGCTGACGAGACCAGGTGCGTTCTACGTGATATGGCCGTTGACATTCAAAAATGAAAATTTACCCTCCCAGTCCCAATGGATGAATAGAAAATCACTTCAAAGTGACAGAAATGTTTGTTCTTTGAATTTGGACTGGTAACCATCGCAAATAAAAAGCGCGATCAACTTTGAAAAACTCGCAATGAAATTCATCCAGAATCATTCCTATAGATGAATTGAACCTATCCCTATGTCATTGAAATTTTTGATCTACGAATTTGGACTGGTAACCATTGCGATTAAAAAACGCGATAAAATTTGACAAAATCTCAATGGAATTGATCCAGAATCATTCTTATAGATGCATTGAACCTATCTCTAAGGCATTGAAATGTTTCATCTACGAAATTGGACTGGTAACCATCGTTATTGAAAAAAATTTCAAGAAATTTTTTATTGAAAACAAACTATTCATCGCCAACGACATCCCGTATTCCCAAGCGGTCACCCTTCCAAGTACTAACGGGACTCGACGTAACTTAACTTCTGGGAGCTGACGAGACCAGGTGCGTTCTACGTGATATGGCCGTTGACATTCAAAAATGAAAATTTACCCTCCCAGTCCCAATGGATGAATAGAAAATCACTTCAAAGTGACAGAAATGTTAGTTCTTTGAATTTGGACTGGTAACCATCGCAAATAAAAAGCGCGATCAACTTTGAAAAACTCGCAATGAAATTCATCCAGAATCATTCCTATAGATGAATTGAACCTATCCCTATGTCATTGAAATTTTTGATCTACGAATTTGGACTGGTAACCATTGCGATTAAAAAACGCGATAAAATTTGACAAAATCTCAATGGAATTGATCCAGAATCATTCTTATAGATGCATTGAACCTATCTCTAAGGCATTGAAATGTTTCATCTACGAAATTGGACTGGTAACCATCGTTATTGAAAAAAATTTCAAGAAATTTTTTATTGAAAACAAACTATTCATCGCCAACGACATCCCGTATTCCCAAGCGGTCACCCTTCCAAGTACTAACGGGACTCGACGTAACTTAACTTCTGGGAGCTGACGAGACCAGGTGCGTTCTACGTGATATGGCCGTTGACATTCAAAAATGAAAATTTACCCTCCCAGTCCCAATGGATGAATAGAAAATCACTTCAAAGTGACAGAAATGTTTGTTCTTTGAATTTGGACTGGTAACCATCGCAAATAAAAAGCGCGATCAACTTTGAAAAACTCGCAATGAAATTCATCCAGAATCATTCCTATAGATGAATTGAACCTATCCCTATGTCATTGAAATTTTTGATCTACGAATTTGGACTGGTAACCATTGCGATTAAAAAACGCGATAAAATTTGACAAAATCTCAATGGAATTGATCCAGAATCATTCTTATAGATGCATTGAACCTATCTCTAAGGCATTGAAATGTTTCATCTACGAAATTGGACTGGTAACCATCGTTATTGAAAAAAATTTCAAGAAAATTTTTATTGAAAACAAACTATTCATCGCCAACGACATCCCGTATTCCCAAGCGGTCACCCTTCCAAGTACTAACGGGACTCGACGTAACTTAACTTCTGGGAGCTGACGAGACCAGGTGCGTTCTACGTGATATGGCCGTTGACATTCAAAAATGAAAATTTACCCTCCCAGTCCCAATGGATGAATAGAAAATCACTTCAAAGTGACAGAAATGTTTGTTCTTTGAATTTGGACTGGTAACCATCGCAAATAAAAAGCGCGATCAACTTTGAAAAACTCGCAATGAAATTCATCCAGAATCATTCCTATAGATGAATTGAACCTATCCCTATGTCATTGAAATTTTTGATCTACGAATTTGGACTGGTAACCATTGCGATTAAAAAACGCGATAAAATTTGACAAAATCTCAATGGAATTGATCCAGAATCATTCTTATAGATGCATTGAACCTATCTCTAAGGCATTGAAATGTTTCATCTACGAAATTGGACTGGTAACCATCGTTATTGAAAAAAATTTCAAGAAATTTTTTATTGAAAACAAACTATTCATCGCCAACGACATCCCGTATTCCCAAGCGGTCACCCTTCCAAGTACTAACGGGACTCGACGTAACTTAACTTCTGGGAGCTGACGAGACCAGGTGCGTTCTACGTGATATGGCCGTTGACATTCAAAAATGAAAATTTACCCTCCCAGTCCCAATGGATGAATAGAAAATCACTTCAAAGTGACAGAAATGTTTGTTCTTTGAATTTGGACTGGTAACCATCGCAAATAAAAAGCGCGATCAACTTTGAAAAACTCGCAATGAAATTCATCCAGAATCATTCCTATAGATGAATTGAACCTATCCCTATGTCATTGAAATTTTTGATCTACGAATTTGGACTGGTAACCATTGCGATTAAAAAACGCGATAAAATTTGACAAAATCTCAATGGAATTGATCCAGAATCATTCTTATAGATGCATTGAACCTATCTCTAAGGCATTGAAATGTTTCATCTACGAAATTGGACTGGTAACCATCGTTATTGAAAAAAATTTCAAGAAATTTTTTATTGAAAACAAACTATTCATCGCCAACGACATCCCGTATTCCCAAGCGGTCACCCTTCCAAGTACTAACGGGACTCGACGTAACTTAACTTCTGGGAGCTGACGAGACCAGGTGCGTTCTACGTGATATGGCCGTTGACATTCAAAAATGAAAATTTACCCTCCCAGTCCCAATGGATGAATAGAAAATCACTTCAAAGTGACAGAAATGTTTGTTCATTGAATTTGGACTGGTAACCATCGCGAATAAAAAGCGCGATCAACTTTGAAAAACTCGCAATGAAATTCATCCAGAATCATTCCTATAGATGAATTGAACCTATCCCTATGTCATTGAAATTTTTGATCTACGAATTTGGACTGGTAACCATTGCGATTAAAAAACGCGATAAAATTTGACAAAATCTCAATGGAATTGATCCAGAATCATTCTTATAGATGCATTGAACATATCTCTAAGGCATTGAAATGTTTCATCTACGAAATTGGACTGGTAACCATCGTTATTGAAAAAAATTTCAAGAAATTTTTTATTGAAAACAAACTATTCATCGCCAACGACATCCCGTATTCCCAAGCGGTCACCCTTCCAAGTACTAACGGGACTCGACGTAACTTAACTTCTGGGAGCTGACGAGACCAGGTGCGTTCTACGTGATATGGCCGTTGACATTCAAAAATGAAAATTTACCCTCCCAGTCCCAATGGATGAATAGAAAATCACTTCAAAGTGACAGAAATGTTTGTTCTTTGAATTTGGACTGGTAACCATCGCAAATAAAAAGCGCGATCAACTTTGAAAAACTCGCAATGAAATTCATCCAGAATCATTCCTATAGATGAATTGAACCTATCCCTATGTCATTGAAATTTTTGATCTACGAATTTGGACTGGTAACCATTGCGATTAAAAAACGCGATAAAATTTGACAAAATCTCAATGGAATTGATCCAGAATCATTCTTATAGATGCATTGAACCTATCTCTAAGGCATTGAAATGTTTCATCTACGAAATTGGACTGGTAACCATCGTTATTGAAAAAAATTTCAAGAAATTTTTTATTGAAAACAAACTATTCATCGCCAACGACATCCCGTATTCCCAAGCGGTCACCCTTCCAAGTACTAACGGGACTCGACGTAACTTAACTTCTGGGAGCTGACGAGACCAGGTGCGTTCTACGTGATATGGCCGTTGACATTCAAAAATGAAAATTTACCCTCCCAGTCCCAATGGATGAATAGAAAATCACTTCAAAGTGACAGAAATGTTTGTTCATTGAATTTGGACTGGTAACCATCGCGAATAAAAAGCGCGATCAACTTTGAAAAACTCGCAATGAAATTCATCCAGAATCATTCCTATAGATGAATTGAACCTATCCCTATGTCATTGAAATTTTTGATCTACGAATTTGGACTGGTAACCATTGCGATTAAAAAACGCGATAAAATTTGACAAAATCTCAATGGAATTGATCCAGAATCATTCTTATAGATGCATTGAACCTATCTCTAAGGCATTGAAATGTTTCATCTACGAAATTGGACTGGTAACCATCGTTATTGAAAAAAATTTCAAGAAATTTTTTATTGAAAACAAACTATTCATCGCCAACGACATCCCGTATTCCCAAGCGGTCACCCTTCCAAGTACTAACGGGACTCGACGTAACTTAACTTCTGGGAGCTGACGAGACCAGGTGCGTTCTACGTGATCAGATTTTTACATACCTGCATCCCAGATGCCATGCCACAAGATACAGTCCTCAGGTGGTCCTCTCAGCCTTTCACTACAACTTGTCCCCAAAATGTTAGCTCCATTGGTTACTCTTTGGGCCCCAAATGCCTTCATCGTTTCTTTCAAACTTGAAACTTCATCCAGAATCATTCCTATAGATGAATTGAACCTATCCCTATGTCATTGAAATTTTTGATCTACGAATTTGGACTGGTAACCATTGCGATTAAAAAACGCGATAAAATTTGACAAAATCTCAATGGAATTGATCCAGAATCATTCTTATAGATGAATTGAACCTATCTCTGAGGCATTGAAATGTTTCATCTACGAAATTGGACTGGTAACCATCGTTATTGAAAAAAAATTTCAAGAAATTTTTTATTGAAAACAAGCTATTCATCGCCAACGACATCCCGTATTCCCAAGCGGTCACCCTTCCAAGTACTAACGGGACTCGACGTAACTTAACTTCTGGGAGCTGACGAGACCAGGTGCGTTCTACGTGATATGGCCGTTGACATTCAAAAATGAAAATTTACCCTCCCAGTCCCAATGGATGAATAGAAAATCACTTCAAAGTGACAGAAATGTTTGTTCATTGAATTTGGACTGGTAACCATCGCGAATAAAAAGCGCGATCAACTTTGAAAAACTCGCAATGAAATTCATCCAGAATCATTCCTATAGATGAATTGAACCTATCCCTATGTCATTGAAATTTTTGATCTACGAATTTGGACTGGTAACCATTGCGATTAAAAAACGCGATAAAATTTGACAAAATCTCAATGGAATTGATCCAGAATCATTCTTATAGATGCATTGAACCTATCTCTAAGGCATTGAAATGTTTCATCTACGAAATTGGACTGGTAACCATCGTTATTGAAAAAAATTTCAAGAAATTTTTTATTGAAAACAAACTATTCATCGCCAACGACATCCCGTATTCCCAAGCGGTCACCCTTCCAAGTACTAACGGGACTCGACGTAACTTAACTTCTGGGAGCTGACGAGACCAGGTGCGTTCTACGTGATATGGCCGTTGACATTCAAAAATGAAAATTTACCCTCCCAGTCCCAATGGATGAATAGAAAATCACTTCAAAGTGACAGAAATGTTTGTTCTTTGAATTTGGACTGGTAACCATCGCAAATAAAAAGCGCGATCAACTTTGAAAAACTCGCAATGAAATTCATCCAGAATCATTCCTATAGATGAATTGAACCTATCCCTATGTCATTGAAATTTTTGATCTACGAATTTGGACTGGTAACCATTGCGATTAAAAAACGCGATAAAATTTGACAAAATCTCAATGGAATTGATCCAGAATCATTCTTATAGATGCATTGAACCTATCTCTAAGGCATTGAAATGTTTCATCTACGAAATTGGACTGGTAACCATCGTTATTGAAAAAAATTTCAAGAAATTTTTTATTGAAAACAAACTATTCATCGCCAACGACATCCCGTATTCCCAAGCGGTCACCCTTCCAAGTACTAACGGGACTCGACGTAACTTAACTTCTGGGAGCTGACGAGACCAGGTGCGTTCTACGTGATATGGCCGTTGACATTCAAAAATGAAAATTTACCCTCCCAGTCCCAATGGATGAATAGAAAATCACTTCAAAGTGACAGAAATGTTTGTTCATTGAATTTGGACTGGTAACCATCGCGAATAAAAAGCGCGATCAACTTTGAAAAACTCGCAATGAAATTCATCCAGAATCATTCCTATAGATGAATTGAACCTATCCCTATGTCATTGAAATTTTTGATCTACGAATTTGGACTGGTAACCATTGCGATTAAAAAACGCGATAAAATTTGACAAAATCTCAATGGAATTGATCCAGAATCATTCTTATAGATGCATTGAACCTATCTCTAAGGCATTGAAATGTTTCATCTACGAAATTGGACTGGTAACCATCGTTATTGAAAAAAATTTCAAGAAATTTTTTATTGAAAACAAACTATTCATCGCCAACGACATCCCGTATTCCCAAGCGGTCACCCTTCCAAGTACTAACGGGACTCGACGTAACTTAACTTCTGGGAGCTGACGAGACCAGGTGCGTTCTACGTGATATGGCCGTTGACATTCAAAAATGAAAATTTACCCTCCCAGTCCCAATGGATGAATAGAAAATCACTTCAAAGTGACAGAAATGTTTGTTCATTGAATTTGGACTGGTAACCATCGCGAATAAAAAGCGCGATCAACTTTGAAAAACTCGCAATGAAATTCATCCAGAATCATTCCTATAGATGAATTGAACCTATCCCTATGTCATTGAAATTTTTGATCTACGAATTTGGACTGGTAACCATTGCGATTAAAAAACGCGATAAAATTTGACAAAATCTCAATGGAATTGATCCAGAATCATTCTTATAGATGAATTGAACCTATCTCTGAGGCATTGAAATGTTTCATCTACGAAATTGGACTGGTAACCATCGTTATTGAAAAAAAATTTCAAGAAATTTTTTATTGAAAACAAGCTATTCATCGCCAACGACATCCCGTATTCCCAAGCGGTCACCCTTCCAAGTACTAACGGGACTCGACGTAACTTAACTTCTGGGAGCTGACGAGACCAGGTGCGTTCTACGTGATATGGCCGTTGACATTCAAAAATGAAAATTTACCCTCCCAGTCCCAATGGATGAATAGAAAATCACTTCAAAGTGACAGAAATGTTTGTTCATTGAATTTGGACTGGTAACCATCGCGAATAAAAAGCGCGATCAACTTTGAAAAACTCGCAATGAAATTCATCCAGAATCATTCCTATAGATGAATTGAACCTATCCCTATGTCATTGAAATTTTTGATCTACGAATTTGGACTGGTAACCATTGCGATTAAAAAACGCGATAAAATTTGACAAAATCTCAATGGAATTGATCCAGAATCATTCTTATAGATGCATTGAACCTATCTCTAAGGCATTGAAATGTTTCATCTACGAAATTGGACTGGTAACCATCGTTATTGAAAAAAATTTCAAGAAATTTTTTATTGAAAACAAACTATTCATCGCCAACGACATCCCGTATTCCCAAGCGGTCACCCTTCCAAGTACTAACGGGACTCGACGTAACTTAACTTCTGGGAGCTGACGAGACCAGGTGCGTTCTACGTGATATGGCCGTTGACATTCAAAAATGAAAATTTACCCTCCCAGTCCCAATGGATGAATAGAAAATCACTTCAAAGTGACAGAAATGTTTGTTCTTTGAATTTGGACTGGTAACCATCGCAAATAAAAAGCGCGATCAACTTTGAAAAACTCGCAATGAAATTCATCCAGAATCATTCCTATAGATGAATTGAACCTATCCCTATGTCATTGAAATTTTTGATCTACGAATTTGGACTGGTAACCATTGCGATTAAAAAACGCGATAAAATTTGACAAAATCTCAATGGAATTGATCCAGAATCATTCTTATAGATGCATTGAACCTATCTCTAAGGCATTGAAATGTTTCATCTACGAAATTGGACTGGTAACCATCGTTATTGAAAAAAATTTCAAGAAATTTTTTATTGAAAACAAACTATTCATCGCCAACGACATCCCGTATTCCCAAGCGGTCACCCTTCCAAGTACTAACGGGACTCGACGTAACTTAACTTCTGGGAGCTGACGAGACCAGGTGCGTTCTACGTGATATGGCCGTTGACATTCAAAAATGAAAATTTACCCTCCCAGTCCCAATGGATGAATAGAAAATCACTTCAAAGTGACAGAAATGTTTGTTCATTGAATTTGGACTGGTAACCATCGCGAATAAAAAGCGCGATCAACTTTGAAAAACTCGCAATGAAATTCATCCAGAATCATTCCTATAGATGAATTGAACCTATCCCTATGTCATTGAAATTTTTGATCTACGAATTTGGACTGGTAACCATTGCGATTAAAAAACGCGATAAAATTTGACAAAATCTCAATGGAATTGATCCAGAATCATTCTTATAGATGCATTGAACCTATCTCTAAGGCATTGAAATGTTTCATCTACGAAATTGGACTGGTAACCATCGTTATTGAAAAAAATTTCAAGAAATTTTTTATTGAAAACAAACTATTCATCGCCAACGACATCCCGTATTCCCAAGCGGTCACCCTTCCAAGTACTAACGGGACTCGACGTAACTTAACTTCTGGGAGCTGACGAGACCAGGTGCGTTCTACGTGATATGGCCATTGACATTCAAAAATGAAAATTTACCCTCCCAGTCCCAATGGATGAATAGAAAATCACTTCAAAGTGACAGAAATGTTTGTTCTTTGAATTTGGACTGGTAACCATCGCAAATAAAAAGCGCGATCAACTTTGAAAAACTCGCAATGAAATTCATCCAGAATCATTCCTATAGATGAATTGAACCTATCCCTATGTCATTGAAATTTTTGATCTACGAATTTGGACTGGTAACCATTGCGATTAAAAAACGCGATAAAATTTGACAAAATCTCAATGGAATTGATCCAGAATCATTCTTATAGATGCATTGAACCTATCTCTAAGGCATTGAAATGTTTCATCTACGAAATTGGACTGGTAACCATCGTTATTGAAAAAAATTTCAAGAAATTTTTTATTGAAAACAAACTATTCATCGCCAACGACATCCCGTATTCCCAAGCGGTCACCCTTCCAAGTACTAACGGGACTCGACGTAACTTAACTTCTGGGAGCTGACGAGACCAGGTGCGTTCTACGTGATATGGCCGTTGACATTCAAAAATGAAAATTTACCCTCCCAGTCCCAATGGATGAATAGAAAATCACTTCAAAGTAACAGAAATGTTTGTTCTTTGAATTTGGACTGGTAACCATCGCAAATAAAAAGCGCGATCAACTTTGAAAAACTCGCAATGAAATTCATCCAGAATCATTCCTATAGATGAATTGAACCTATCCCTATGTCATTGAAATTTTTGATCTACGAATTTGGACTGGTAACCATTGCGATTAAAAAACGCGATAAAATTTGACAAAATCTCAATGGAATTGATCCAGAATCATTCTTATAGATGCATTGAACCTATCTCTAAGGCATTGAAATGTTTCATCTACGAAATTGGACTGGTAACCATCGTTATTGAAAAAAATTTCAAGAAATTTTTTATTGAAAACAAACTATTCATCGCCAACGACATCCCGTATTCCCAAGCGGTCACCCTTCCAAGTACTAACGGGACTCGACGTAACTTAACTTCTGGGAGCTGACGAGACCAGGTGCGTTCTACGTGATATGGCCGTTGACATTCAAAAATGAAAATTTACCCTCCCAGTCCCAATGGATGAATAGAAAATCACTTCAAAGTGACAGAAATGTTTGTTCTTTGAATTTGGACTGGTAACCATCGCAAATAAAAAGCGCGATCAACTTTGAAAAACTCGCAATGAAATTCATCCAGAATCATTCCTATAGATGAATTGAACCTATCCCTATGTCATTGAAATTTTTGATCTACGAATTTGGACTGGTAACCATTGCGATTAAAAAACGCGATAAAATTTGACAAAATCTCAATGGAATTGATCCAGAATCATTCTTATAGATGCATTGAACCTATCTCTAAGGCATTGAAATGTTTCATCTACGAAATTGGACTGGTAACCATCGTTATTGAAAAAAATTTCAAGAAAATTTTTATTGAAAACAAACTATTCATCGCCAACGACATCCCGTATTCCCAAGCGGTCACCCTTCCAAGTACTAACGGGACTCGACGTAACTTAACTTCTGGGAGCTGACGAGACCAGGTGCGTTCTACGTGATATGGCCGTTGACATTCAAAAATGAAAATTTACCCTCCCAGTCCCAATGGATGAATAGAAAATCACTTCAAAGTGACAGAAATGTTTGTTCTTTGAATTTGGACTGGTAACCATCGCAAATAAAAAGCGCGATCAACTTTGAAAAACTCGCAATGAAATTCATCCAGAATCATTCCTATAGATGAATTGAACCTATCCCTATGTCATTGAAATTTTTGATCTACGAATTTGGACTGGTAACCATTGCGATTAAAAAACGCGATAAAATTTGACAAAATCTCAATGGAATTGATCCAGAATCATTCTTATAGATGCATTGAACCTATCTCTAAGGCATTGAAATGTTTCATCTACGAAATTGGACTGGTAACCATCGTTATTGAAAAAAATTTCAAGAAATTTTTTATTGAAAACAAACTATTCATCGCCAACGACATCCCGTATTCCCAAGCGGTCACCCTTCCAAGTACTAACGGGACTCGACGTAACTTAACTTCTGGGAGCTGACGAGACCAGGTGCGTTCTACGTGATATGGCCGTTGACATTCAAAAATGAAAATTTACCCTCCCAGTCCCAATGGATGAATAGAAAATCACTTCAAAGTGACAGAAATGTTTGTTCTTTGAATTTGGACTGGTAACCATCGCAAATAAAAAGCGCGATCAACTTTGAAAAACTCGCAATGAAATTCATCCAGAATCATTCCTATAGATGAATTGAACCTATCCCTATGTCATTGAAATTTTTGATCTACGAATTTGGACTGGTAACCATTGCGATTAAAAAACGCGATAAAATTTGACAAAATCTCAATGGAATTGATCCAGAATCATTCTTATAGATGCATTGAACCTATCTCTAAGGCATTGAAATGTTTCATCTACGAAATTGGACTGGTAACCATCGTTATTGAAAAAAATTTCAAGAAATTTTTTATTGAAAACAAACTATTCATCGCCAACGACATCCCGTATTCCCAAGCGGTCACCCTTCCAAGTACTAACGGGACTCGACGTAACTTAACTTCTGGGAGCTGACGAGACCAGGTGCGTTCTACGTGATATGGCCGTTGACATTCAAAAATGAAAATTTACCCTCCCAGTCCCAATGGATGAATAGAAAATCACTTCAAAGTGACAGAAATGTTTGTTCATTGAATTTGGACTGGTAACCATCGCGAATAAAAAGCGCGATCAACTTTGAAAAACTCGCAATGAAATTCATCCAGAATCATTCCTATAGATGAATTGAACCTATCCCTATGTCATTGAAATTTTTGATCTACGAATTTGGACTGGTAACCATCACGATTAATAACGCGATAAAATTTGACAAACTCTCAATGGAATTGATCCAGAATCATTCTTATAGATGAATTGAACCTATCTCTAAGGCATTGAAATGTTTCATCTACGAAATTGGACTGGTAACCATCGTTATTGAAAAAAATTTCAAGAAATTTTTTATTGAACACAAACTATTCATCGCCAACGACATCCCGTATTCCCAAGCGGTCACCCTTCCAAGTACTAACGGGACTCGACGTAACTTAACTTCTGGGAGCTGACGAGACCAGGTGCGTTCTACGTGATATGGCCGTTGACATTCAAAAATGAAAATTTACCCTCCCAGTCCCAATGGATGAATAGAAAATCACTTCAAAGTGACAGAAATGTTTGTTCTTTGAATTTGGACTGGTAACCATCGCAAATAAAAAGCGCGATCAACTTTGAAAAACTCGCAATGAAATTCATCCAGAATCATTCCTATAGATGAATTGAACCTATCCCTATGTCATTGAAATTTTTGATCTACGAATTTGGACTGGTAACCATTGCGATTAAAAAACGCGATAAAATTTGACAAAATCTCAATGGAATTGATCCAGAATCATTCTTATAGATGCATTGAACCTATCTCTAAGGCATTGAAATGTTTCATCTACGAAATTGGACTGGTAACCATCGTTATTGAAAAAAATTTCAAGAAATTTTTTATTGAAAACAAACTATTCATCGCCAACGACATCCCGTATTCCCAAGCGGTCACCCTTCCAAGTACTAACGGGACTCGACGTAACTTAACTTCTGGGAGCTGACGAGACCAGGTGCGTTCTACGTGATATGGCCGTTGACATTCAAAAATGAAAATTTACCCTCCCAGTCCCAATGGATGAATAGAAAATCACTTCAAAGTGACAGAAATGTTTGTTCATTGAATTTGGACTGGTAACCATCGCGAATAAAAAGCGCGATCAACTTTGAAAAACTCGCAATGAAATTCATCCAGAATCATTCCTATAGATGAATTGAACCTATCCCTATGTCATTGAAATTTTTGATCTACGAATTTGGACTGGTAACCATCACGATTAATAACGCGATAAAATTTGACAAACTCTCAATGGAATTGATCCAGAATCATTCTTATAGATGAATTGAACCTATCTCTAAGGCATTGAAATGTTTCATCTACGAAATTGGACTGGTAACCATCGTTATTGAAAAAAATTTCAAGAAATTTTTTATTGAAAACAAACTATTCATCGCCAACGACATCCCGTATTCCCAAGCGGTCACCCTTCCAAGTACTAACGGGACTCGACGTAACTTAACTTCTGGGAGCTGACGAGACCAGGTGCGTTCTACGTGATATGGCCGTTGACATTCAAAAATGAAAATTTACCCTCCCAGTCCCAATGGATGAATAGAAAATCACTTCAAAGTGACAGAAATGTTTGTTCATTGAATTTGGACTGGTAACCATCGCGAATAAAAAGCGCGATCAACTTTGAAAAACTCGCAATGAAATTCATCCAGAATCATTCCTATAGATGAATTGAACCTATCCCTATGTCATTGAAATTTTTGATCTACGAATTTGGACTGGTAACCATCACGATTAATAACGCGATAAAATTTGACAAACTCTCAATGGAATTGATCCAGAATCATTCTTATAGATGAATTGAACCTATCTCTAAGGCATTGAAATGTTTCATCTACGAAATTGGACTGGTAACCATCGTTATTGAAAAAAATTTCAAGAAATTTTTTATTGAACACAAACTATTCATCGCCAACGACATCCCGTATTCCCAAGCGGTCACCCTTCCAAGTACTAACGGGACTCGACGTAACTTAACTTCTGGGAGCTGACGAGACCAGGTGCGTTCTACGTGATATGGCCGTTGACATTCAAAAATGAAAATTTACCCTCCCAGTCCCAATGGATGAATAGAAAATCACTTCAAAGTGACAGAAATGTTTGTTCATTGAATTTGGACTGGTAACCATCGCGAATAAAAAGCGCGATCAACTTTGAAAAACTCGCAATGAAATTCATCCAGAATCATTCCTATAGATGAATTGAACCTATCCCTATGTCATTGAAATTTTTGATCTACGAATTTGGACTGGTAACCATCACGATTAATAACGCGATAAAATTTGACAAACTCTCAATGGAATTGATCCAGAATCATTCTTATAGATGAATTGAACCTATCTCTAAGGCATTGAAATGTTTCATCTACGAAATTGGACTGGTAACCATCGTTATTGAAAAAAATTTCAAGAAATTTTTTATTGAACACAAACTATTCATCGCCAACGACATCCCGTATTCCCAAGCGGTCACCCTTCCAAGTACTAACGGGACTCGACGTAACTTAACTTCTGGGAGCTGACGAGACCAGGTGCGTTCTACGTGATATGGCCGTTGACATTCAAAAATGAAAATTTACCCTCCCAGTCCCAATGGATGAATAGAAAATCACTTCAAAGTGACAGAAATGTTTGTTCATTGAATTTGGACTGGTAACCATCGCGAATAAAAAGCGCGATCAACTTTGAAAAACTCGCAATGAAATTCATCCAGAATCATTCCTATAGATGAATTGAACCTATCCCTATGTCATTGAAATTTTTGATCTACGAATTTGGACTGGTAACCATTGCGATTAAAAAACGCGATAAAATTTGACAAAATCTCAATGGAATTGATCCAGAATCATTCTTATAGATGCATTGAACCTATCTCTAAGGCATTGAAATGTTTCATCTACGAAATTGGACTGGTAACCATCGTTATTGAAAAAAATTTCAAGAAATTTTTTATTGAAAACAAACTATTCATCGCCAACGACATCCCGTATTCCCAAGCGGTCACCCTTCCAAGTACTAACGGGACTCGACGTAACTTAACTTCTGGGAGCTGACGAGACCAGGTGCGTTCTACGTGATATGGCCGTTGACATTCAAAAATGAAAATTTACCCTCCCATTCCCAATGGATGAATAGAAAATCACTTCAAAGTGACAGAAATGTTTGTTCTTTGAATTTGGACTGGTAACCATCGCAAATAAAAAGCGCGATCAACTTTGAAAAACTCGCAATGAAATTCATCCAGAATCATTCCTATAGATGAATTGAACCTATCCCTATGTCATTGAAATTTTTGATCTACGAATTTGGACTGGTAACCATTGCGATTAAAAAACGCGATAAAATTTGACAAAATCTCAATGGAATTGATCCAGAATCATTCTTATAGATGCATTGAACCTATCTCTAAGGCATTGAAATGTTTCATCTACGAAATTGGACTGGTAACCATCGTTATTGAAAAAAATTTCAAGAAATTTTTTATTGAAAACAAACTATTCATCGCCAACGACATCCCGTATTCCCAAGCGGTCACCCTTCCAAGTACTAACGGGACTCGACGTAACTTAACTTCTGGGAGCTGACGAGACCAGGTGCGTTCTACGTGATATGGCCGTTGACATTCAAAAATGAAAATTTACCCTCCCAGTCCCAATGGATGAATAGAAAATCACTTCAAAGTGACAGAAATGTTTGTTCTTTGAATTTGGACTGGTAACCATCGCAAATAAAAAGCGCGATCAACTTTGAAAAACTCGCAATGAAATTCATCCAGAATCATTCCTATAGATGAATTGAACCTATCCCTATGTCATTGAAATTTTTGATCTACGAATTTGGACTGGTAACCATTGCGATTAAAAAACGCGATAAAATTTGACAAAATCTCAATGGAATTGATCCAGAATCATTCTTATAGATGCATTGAACCTATCTCTAAGGCATTGAAATGTTTCATCTACGAAATTGGACTGGTAACCATCGTTATTGAAAAAAATTTCAAGAAATTTTTTATTGAAAACAAACTATTCATCGCCAACGACATCCCGTATTCCCAAGCGGTCACCCTTCCAAGTACTAACGGGACTCGACGTAACTTAACTTCTGGGAGCTGACGAGACCAGGTGCGTTCTACGTGATATGGCCGTTGACATTCAAAAATGAAAATTTACCCTCCCAGTCCCAATGGATGAATAGAAAATCACTTCAAAGTGACAGAAATGTTTGTTCATTGAATTTGGACTGGTAACCATCGCGAATAAAAAGCGCGATCAACTTTGAAAAACTCGCAATGAAATTCATCCAGAATCATTCCTATAGATGAATTGAACCTATCCCTATGTCATTGAAATTTTTGATCTACGAATTTGGACTGGTAACCATTGCGATTAAAAAACGCGATAAAATTTGACAAAATCTCAATGGAATTGATCCAGAATCATTCTTATAGATGCATTGAACCTATCTCTAAGGCATTGAAATGTTTCATCTACGAAATTGGACTGGTAACCATCGTTATTGAAAAAAATTTCAAGAAATTTTTTATTGAAAACAAACTATTCATCGCCAACGACATCCCGTATTCCCAAGCGGTCACCCTTCCAAGTACTAACGGGACTCGACGTAACTTAACTTCTGGGAGCTGACGAGACCAGGTGCGTTCTACGTGATATGGCCGTTGACATTCAAAAATGAAAATTTACCCTCCCAGTCCCAATGGATGAATAGAAAATCACTTCAAAGTGACAGAAATGTTTGTTCATTGAATTTGGACTGGTAACCATCGCAAATAAAAAGCGCGATCAACTTTGAAAAACTCGCAATGAAATTCATCCAGAATCATTCCTATAGATGAATTGAACCTATCCCTATGTCATTGAAATTTTTGATCTACGAATTTGGACTGGTAACCATCACGATTAATAACGCGATAAAATTTGACAAACTCTCAATGGAATTGATCCAGAATCATTCTTATAGATGAATTGAACCTATCTCTAAGGCATTGAAATGTTTCATCTACGAAATTGGACTGGTAACCATCGTTATTGAAAAAAATTTCAAGAAATTTTTTATTGAAAACAAACTATTCATCGCCAACGACATCCCGTATTCCCAAGCGGTCACCCTTCCAAGTACTAACGGGACTCGACGTAACTTAACTTCTGGGAGCTGACGAGACCAGGTGCGTTCTACGTGATATGGCCGTTGACATTCAAAAATGAAAATTTACCCTCCCAGTCCCAATGGATGAATAGAAAATCACTTCAAAGTGACAGAAATGTTTGTTCTTTGAATTTGGACTGGTAACCATCGCAAATAAAAAGCGCGATCAACTTTGAAAAACTCGCAATGAAATTCATCCAGAATCATTCCTATAGATGAATTGAACCTATCCCTATGTCATTGAAATTTTTGATCTACGAATTTGGACTGGTAACCATTGCGATTAAAAAACGCGATAAAATTTGACAAAATCTCAATGGAATTGATCCAGAATCATTCTTATAGATGCATTGAACCTATCTCTAAGGCATTGAAATGTTTCATCTACGAAATTGGACTGGTAACCATCGTTATTGAAAAAAATTTCAAGAAATTTTTTATTGAAAACAAACTATTCATCGCCAACGACATCCCGTATTCCCAAGCGGTCACCCTTCCAAGTACTAACGGGACTCGACGTAACTTAACTTCTGGGAGCTGACGAGACCAGGTGCGTTCTACGTGATATGGCCGTTGACATTCAAAAATGAAAATTTACCCTCCCAGTCCCAATGGATGAATAGAAAATCACTTCAAAGTGACAGAAATGTTTGTTCTTTGAATTTGGACTGGTAACCATCGCAAATAAAAAGCGCGATCAACTTTGAAAAACTCGCAATGAAATTCATCCAGAATCATTCCTATAGATGAATTGAACCTATCCCTATGTCATTGAAATTTTTGATCTACGAATTTGGACTGGTAACCATTGCGATTAAAAAACGCGATAAAATTTGACAAAATCTCAATGGAATTGATCCAGAATCATTCTTATAGATGCATTGAACCTATCTCTAAGGCATTGAAATGTTTCATCTACGAAATTGGACTGGTAACCATCGTTATTGAAAAAAATTTCAAGAAATTTTTATTGAAAACAAACTATTCATCGCCAACGACATCCCGTATTCCCAAGCGGTCACCCTTCCAAGTACTAACGGGACTCGACGTAACTTAACTTCTGGGAGCTGACGAGACCAGGTGCGTTCTACGTGATATGGCCGTTGACATTCAAAAATGAAAATTTACCCTCCCAGTCCCAATGGATGAATAGAAAATCACTTCAAAGTGACAGAAATGTTTGTTCTTTGAATTTGGACTGGTAACCATCGCAAATAAAAAGCGCGATCAACTTTGAAAAACTCGCAATGAAATTCATCCAGAATCATTCCTATAGATGAATTGAACCTATCCCTATGTCATTGAAATTTTTGATCTACGAATTTGGACTGGTAACCATTGCGATTAAAAAACGCGATAAAATTTGACAAAATCTCAATGGAATTGATCCAGAATCATTCTTATAGATGCATTGAACCTATCTCTAAGGCATTGAAATGTTTCATCTACGAAATTGGACTGGTAACCATCGTTATTGAAAAAAATTTCAAGAAATTTTTTATTGAAAACAAACTATTCATCGCCAACGACATCCCGTATTCCCAAGCGGTCACCCTTCCAAGTACTAACGGGACTCGACGTAACTTAACTTCTGGGAGCTGACGAGACCAGGTGCGTTCTACGTGATATGGCCGTTGACATTCAAAAATGAAAATTTACCCTCCCAGTCCCAATGGATGAATAGAAAATCACTTCAAAGTGACAGAAATGTTTGTTCATTGAATTTGGACTGGTAACCATCGCGAATAAAAAGCGCGATCAACTTTGAAAAACTCGCAATGAAATTCATCCAGAATCATTCCTATAGATGAATTGAACCTATCCCTATGTCATTGAAATTTTTGATCTACGAATTTGGACTGGTAACCATCACGATTAATAACGCGATAAAATTTGAAAAACTCTCAATGGAATTGATCCAGAATCATTCTTATAGATGAATTGAACCTATCTCTAAGGCATTGAAATGTTTCATCTACGAAATTGGACTGGTAACCATCGTTATTGAAAAAAATTTCAAGAAATTTTTTATTGAAAACAAACTATTCATCGCCAACGACATCCCGTATTCCCAAGCGGTCACCCTTCCAAGTACTAACGGAACTCGACGTAACTTAACTTCTGGGAGCTGACGAGACCAGGTGCGTTCTACGTGATATGGCCGTTGACATTCAAAAATGAAAATTTACCCTCCCAGTCCCAATGGATGAATAGAAAATCACTTCAAAGTGACAGAAATGTTTGTTCATTGAATTTGGACTGGTAACCATCGCGAATAAAAAGCGCGATCAACTTTGAAAAACTCGCAATGAAATTCATCCAGAATCATTCCTATAGATGAATTGAACCTATCCCTATGTCATTGAAATTTTTGATCTACGAATTTGGACTGGTAACCATCACGATTAATAACGCGATAAAATTTGAAAAACTCTCAATGGAATTGATCCAGAATCATTCTTATAGATGAATTGAACCTATCTCTAAGGCATTGAAATGTTTCATCTACGAAATTGGACTGGTAACCATCGTTATTGAAAAAAATTTCAAGAAATTTTTTATTGAAAACAAACTATTCATCGCCAACGACATCCCGTATTCCCAAGCGGTCACCCTTCCAAGTACTAACGGGACTCGACGTAACTTAACTTCTGGGAGCTGACGAGACCAGGTGCGTTCTACGTGATATGGCCGTTGACATTCAAAAATGAAAATTTACCCTCCCAGTCCCAATGGATGAATAGAAAATCACTTCAAAGTGACAGAAATGTTTGTTCATTGAATTTGGACTGGTAACCATCGCGAATAAAAAGCGCGATCAACTTTGAAAAACTCGCAATGAAATTCATCCAGAATCATTCCTATAGATGAATTGAACCTATCCCTATGTCATTGAAATTTTTGATCTACGAATTTGGACTGGTAACCATCACGATTAATAACGCGATAAAATTTGACAAACTCTCAATGGAATTGATCCAGAATCATTCTTATAGATGAATTGAACCTATCTCTAAGGCATTGAAATGTTTCATCTACGAAATTGGACTGGTAACCATCGTGATTGAAAAAAAATGTCAAGAAATTTGTTATTGAAAACAAACTATCCATCGCCAACGACATCCCGTATTCCCAAGCGGTCACCCTTCCAAGTACTAACGGAACTCGACGTAACTTAACTTCTGGGAGCTGACGAGACCAGGTGCGTTCTACGTGATATGGCCGTTGACATTCAAAAATGAAAATTTACCCTCCCAGTCCCAATGGATGAATAGAAAATCACTTCAAAGTGACAGAAATGTTTGTTCATTGAATTTGGACTGGTAACCATCGCGAATAAAAAGCGCGATCAACTTTGAAAAACTCGCAATGAAATTCATCCAGAATCATTCCTATAGATGAATTGAACCTATCCCTATGTCATTGAAATTTTTGATCTACGAATTTGGACTGGTAACCATCACGATTAATAACGCGATAAAATTTGACAAACTCTCAATGGAATTGATCCAGAATCATTCTTATAGATGAATTGAACCTATCTCTAAGGCATTGAAATGTTTCATCTACGAAATTGGACTGGTAACCATCGTGATTGAAAAAAAATGTCAAGAAATTTGTTATTGAAAACAAACTATCCATCGCCAACGACATCCCGTATTCCCAAGCGGTCACCCTTCCAAGTACTAACGGAACTCGACGTAACTTAACTTCTGGGAGCTGACGAGACCAGGTGCGTTCTACGTGATATGGCCGTTGACATTCAAAAATGAAAATTTACCCTCCCAGTCCCAATGGATGAATAGAAAATCACTTCAAAGTGACAGAAATGTTTGTTCATTGAATTTGGACTGGTAACCATCGCGAATAAAAAGCGCGATCAACTTTGAAAAACTCGCAATGAAATTCATCCAGAATCATTCCTATAGATGAATTGAACCTATCCCTATGTCATTGAAATTTTTGATCTACGAATTTGGACTGGTAACCATCACGATTAATAACGCGATAAAATTTGACAAACTCTCAATGGAATTGATCCAGAATCATTCTTATAGATGAATTGAACCTATCTCTAAGGCATTGAAATGTTTCATCTACGAAATTGGACTGGTAACCATCGTTATTGAAAAAAATTTCAAGAAATTTTTTATTGAAAACAAACTATTCATCGCCAACGACATCCCGTATTCCCAAGCGGTCACCCTTCCAAGTACTAACGGAACTCGACGTAACTTAACTTCTGGGAGCTGACGAGACCAGGTGCGTTCTACGTGATATGGCCGTTGACATTCAAAAATGAAAATTTACCCTCCCAGTCCCAATGGATGAATAGAAAATCACTTCAAAGTGACAGAAATGTTTGTTCATTGAATTTGGACTGGTAACCATCGCGAATAAAAAGCGCGATCAACTTTGAAAAACTCGCAATGAAATTCATCCAGAATCATTCCTATAGATGAATTGAACCTATCCCTATGTCATTGAAATTTTTGATCTACGAATTTGGACTGGTAACCATTGCGATTAAAAAACGCGATAAAATTTGACAAACTCTCAATGGAATTGATCCAGAATCATTCTTATAGATGAATTGAACCTATCTCTAAGGCATTGAAATGTTTCATCTACGAAATTGGACTGGTAACCATCGTGATTGAAAAAAAATGTCAAGAAATTTGTTATTGAAAACAAACTATCCATCGCCAACGACATCCCGTATTCCCAAGCGGTCACCCTTCCAAGTACTAACGGAACTCGACGTAACTTAACTTCTGGGAGCTGACGAGACCAGGTGCGTTCTACGTGATATGGCCGTTGACATTCAAAAATGAAAATTTACCCTCCCAGTCCCAATGGATGAATAGAAAATCACTTCAAAGTGACAGAAATGTTTGTTCATTGAATTTGGACTGGTAACCATCGCGAATAAAAAGCGCGATCAACTTTGAAAAACTCGCAATGAAATTCATCCAGAATCATTCCTATAGATGAATTGAACCTATCCCTATGTCATTGAAATTTTTGATCTACGAATTTGGACTGGTAACCATCACGATTAATAACGCGATAAAATTTGACAAACTCTCAATGGAATTGATCCAGAATCATTCTTATAGATGAATTGAACCTATCTCTAAGGCATTGAAATGTTTCATCTACGAAATTGGACTGGTAACCATCGTTATTGAAAAAAATTTCAAGAAATTTTTTATTGAAAACAAACTATTCATCGCCAACGACATCCCGTATTCCCAAGCGGTCACCCTTCCAAGTACTAACGGAACTCGACGTAACTTAACTTCTGGGAGCTGACGAGACCAGGTGCGTTCTACGTGATATGGCCGTTGACATTCAAAAATGAAAATTTACCCTCCCAGTCCCAATGGATGAATAGAAAATCACTTCAAAGTGACAGAAATGTTTGTTCATTGAATTTGGACTGGTAACCATCGCGAATAAAAAGCGCGATCAACTTTGAAAAACTCGCAATGAAATTCATCCAGAATCATTCCTATAGATGAATTGAACCTATCCCTATGTCATTGAAATTTTTGATCTACGAATTTGGACTGGTAACCATCACGATTAATAACGCGATAAAATTTGAAAAACTCTCAATGGAATTGATCCAGAATCATTCTTATAGATGAATTGAACCTATCTCTAAGGCATTGAAATGTTTCATCTACGAAATTGGACTGGTAACCATCGTTATTGAAAAAAATTTCAAGAAATTTTTTATTGAAAACAAACTATTCATCGCCAACGACATCCCGTATTCCCAAGCGGTCACCCTTCCAAGTACTAACGGAACTCGACGTAACTTAACTTCTGGGAGCTGACGAGACCAGGTGCGTTCTACGTGATATGGCCGTTGACATTCAAAAATGAAAATTTACCCTCCCAGTCCCAATGGATGAATAGAAAATCACTTCAAAGTGACAGAAATGTTTGTTCATTGAATTTGGACTGGTAACCATCGCGAATAAAAAGCGCGATCAACTTTGAAAAACTCGCAATGAAATTCATCCAGAATCATTCCTATAGATGAATTGAACCTATCCCTATGTCATTGAAATTTTTGATCTACGAATTTGGACTGGTAACCATCACGATTAATAACGCGATAAAATTTGACAAACTCTCAATGGAATTGATCCAGAATCATTCTTATAGATGAATTGAACCTATCTCTAAGGCATTGAAATGTTTCATCTACGAAATTGGACTGGTAACCATCGTTATTGAAAAAAATTTCAAGAAATTTTTTATTGAAAACAAACTATTCATCGCCAACGACATCCCGTATTCCCAAGCGGTCACCCTTCCAAGTACTAACGGAACTCGACGTAACTTAACTTCTGGGAGCTGACGAGACCAGGTGCGTTCTACGTGATATGGCCGTTGACATTCAAAAATGAAAATTTACCCTCCCAGTCCCAATGGATGAATAGAAAATCACTTCAAAGTGACAGAAATGTTTGTTCATTGAATTTGGACTGGTAACCATCGCGAATAAAAAGCGCGATCAACTTTGAAAAACTCGCAATGAAATTCATCCAGAATCATTCCTATAGATGAATTGAACCTATCCCTATGTCATTGAAATTTTTGATCTACGAATTTGGACTGGTAACCATCACGATTAATAACGCGATAAAATTTGAAAAACTCTCAATGGAATTGATCCAGAATCATTCTTATAGATGAATTGAACCTATCTCTAAGGCATTGAAATGTTTCATCTACGAAATTGGACTGGTAACCATCGTTATTGAAAAAAATTTCAAGAAATTTTTTATTGAAAACAAACTATTCATCGCCAACGACATCCCGTATTCCCAAGCGGTCACCCTTCCAAGTACTAACGGGACTCGACGTAACTTAACTTCTGGGAGCTGACGAGACCAGGTGCGTTCTACGTGATATGGCCGTTGACATTCAAAAATGAAAATTTACCCTCCCAGTCCCAATGGATGAATAGAAAATCACTTCAAAGTGACAGAAATGTTTGTTCATTGAATTTGGACTGGTAACCATCGCGAATAAAAAGCGCGATCAACTTTGAAAAACTCGCAATGAAATTCATCCAGAATCATTCCTATAGATGAATTGAACCTATCCCTATGTCATTGAAATTTTTGATCTACGAATTTGGACTGGTAACCATCACGATTAATAACGCGATAAAATTTGACAAACTCTCAATGGAATTGATCCAGAATCATTCTTATAGATGAATTGAACCTATCTCTAAGGCATTGAAATGTTTCATCTACGAAATTGGACTGGTAACCATCGTGATTGAAAAAAAATGTCAAGAAATTTGTTATTGAAAACAAACTATCCATCGCCAACGACATCCCGTATTCCCAAGCGGTCACCCTTCCAAGTACTAACGGAACTCGACGTAACTTAACTTCTGGGAGCTGACGAGACCAGGTGCGTTCTACGTGATATGGCCGTTGACATTCAAAAATGAAAATTTACCCTCCCAGTCCCAATGGATGAATAGAAAATCACTTCAAAGTGACAGAAATGTTTGTTCATTGAATTTTGACTGGTAACCATCGCGAATAAAAAGCGCGATCAACTTTGAAAAACTCGCAATGAAATTCATCCAGAATCATTCCTATAGATGAATTGAACCTATCCCTATGTCATTGAAATTTTTGATCTACGAATTTGGACTGGTAACCATCACGATTAATAACGCGATAAAATTTGACAAACTCTCAATGGAATTGATCCAGAATCATTCTTATAGATGAATTGAACCTATCTCTAAGGCATTGAAATGTTTCATCTACGAAATTGGACTGGTAACCATCGTGATTGAAAAAAAATGTCAAGAAATTTGTTATTGAAAACAAACTATCCATCGCCAACGACATCCCGTATTCCCAAGCGGTCACCCTTCCAAGTACTAACGGAACTCGACGTAACTTAACTTCTGGGAGCTGACGAGACCAGGTGCGTTCTACGTGATATGGCCGTTGACATTCAAAAATGAAAATTTACCCTCCCAGTCCCAATGGATGAATAGAAAATCACTTCAAAGTGACAGAAATGTTTGTTCATTGAATTTGGACTGGTAACCATCGCGAATAAAAAGCGCGATCAACTTTGAAAAACTCGCAATGAAATTCATCCAGAATCATTCCTATAGATGAATTGAACCTATCCCTATGTCATTGAAATTTTTGATCTACGAATTTGGACTGGTAACCATCACGATTAATAACGCGATAAAATTTGACAAACTCTCAATGGAATTGATCCAGAATCATTCTTATAGATGAATTGAACCTATCTCTAAGGCATTGAAATGTTTCATCTACGAAATTGGACTGGTAACCATCGTGATTGAAAAAAAATGTCAAGAAATTTGTTATTGAAAACAAACTATCCATCGCCAACGACATCCCGTATTCCCAAGCGGTCACCCTTCCAAGTACTAACGGAACTCGACGTAACTTAACTTCTGGGAGCTGACGAGACCAGGTGCGTTCTACGTGATATGGCCGTTGACATTCACAAATGAAAATTTACCCTCCCAGTCCCAATGGATGAATAGAAAATCACTTCAAAGTGACAGAAATGTTTGTTCTTTGAATTTGGACTGGTAACCATCGCAAATAAAAAGCGCGATCAACTTTGAAAAACTCGCAATGAAATTCATCCAGAATCATTCCTATAGATGAATTGAACCTATCCCTATGTCATTGAAATTTTTGATCTACGAATTTGGACTGGTAACCATCACGATTAATAACGCGATAAAATTTGACAAACTCTCAATGGAATTGATCCAGAATCATTCTTATAGATGAATTGAACCTATCTCTAAGGCATTGAAATGTTTCATCTACGAAATTGGACTGGTAACCATCGTGATTGAAAAAAAATGTCAAGAAATTTGTTATTGAAAACAAACTATCCATCGCCAACGACATCCCGTATTCCCAAGCGGTCACCCTTCCAAGTACTAACGGAACTCGACGTAACTTAACTTCTGGGAGCTGACGAGACCAGGTGCGTTCTACGTGATATGGCCGTTGACATTCAAAAATGAAAATTTACCCTCCCAGTCCCAATGGATGAATAGAAAATCACTTCAAAGTGACAGAAATGTTTGTTCATTGAATTTGGACTGGTAACCATCGCGAATAAAAAGCGCGATCAACTTTGAAAAACTCGCAATGAAATTCATCCAGAATCATTCCTATAGATGAATTGAACCTATCCCTATGTCATTGAAATTTTTGATCTACGAATTTGGACTGGTAACCATCACGATTAATAACGCGATAAAATTTGACAAACTCTCAATGGAATTGATCCAGAATCATTCTTATAGATGAATTGAACCTATCTCTAAGGCATTGAAATGTTTCATCTACGAAATTGGACTGGTAACCATCGTGATTGAAAAAAAATGTCAAGAAATTTGTTATTGAAAACAAACTATCCATCGCCAACGACATCCCGTATTCCCAAGCGGTCACCCTTCCAAGTACTAACGGAACTCGACGTAACTTAACTTCTGGGAGCTGACGAGACCAGGTGCGTTCTACGTGATATGGCCGTTGACATTCAAAAATGAAAATTTACCCTCCCAGTCCCAATGGATGAATAGAAAATCACTTCAAAGTGACAGAAATGTTTGTTCATTGAATTTGGACTGGTAACCATCGCGAATAAAAAGCGCGATCAACTTTGAAAAACTCGCAATGAAATTCATCCAGAATCATTCCTATAGATGAATTGAACCTATCCCTATGTCATTGAAATTTTTGATCTACGAATTTGGACTGGTAACCATCACGATTAATAACGCGATAAAATTTGACAAACTCTCAATGGAATTGATCCAGAATCATTCTTATAGATGAATTGAACCTATCTCTAAGGCATTGAAATGTTTCATCTACGAAATTGGACTGGTAACCATCGTGATTGAAAAAAAATGTCAAGAAATTTGTTATTGAAAACAAACTATCCATCGCCAACGACATCCCGTATTCCCAAGCGGTCACCCTTCCAAGTACTAACGGAACTCGACGTAACTTAACTTCTGGGAGCTGACGAGACCAGGTGCGTTCTACGTGATATGGCCGTTGACATTCAAAAATGAAAATTTACCCTCCCAGTCCCAATGGATGAATAGAAAATCACTTCAAAGTGACAGAAATGTTTGTTCATTGAATTTGGACTGGTAACCATCGCGAATAAAAAGCGCGATCAACTTTGAAAAACTCGCAATGAAATTCATCCAGAATCATTCCTATAGATGAATTGAACCTATCCCTATGTCATTGAAATTTTTGATCTACGAATTTGGACTGGTAACCATCACGATTAATAACGCGATAAAATTTGACAAACTCTCAATGGAATTGATCCAGAATCATTCTTATAGATGAATTGAACCTATCTCTAAGGCATTGAAATGTTTCATCTACGAAATTGGACTGGTAACCATCGTGATTGAAAAAAAATGTCAAGAAATTTGTTATTGAAAACAAACTATCCATCGCCAACGACATCCCGTATTCCCAAGCGGTCACCCTTCCAAGTACTAACGGAACTCGACGTAACTTAACTTCTGGGAGCTGACGAGACCAGGTGCGTTCTACGTGATATGGCCGTTGACATTCAAAAATGAAAATTTACCCTCCCAGTCCCAATGGATGAATAGAAAATCACTTCAAAGTGACAGAAATGTTTGTTCATTGAATTTGGACTGGTAACCATCGCGAATAAAAAGCGCGATCAACTTTGAAAAACTCGCAATGAAATTCATCCAGAATCATTCCTATAGATGAATTGAACCTATCCCTATGTCATTGAAATTTTTGATCTACGAATTTGGACTGGTAACCATCACGATTAATAACGCGATAAAATTTGACAAACTCTCAATGGAATTGATCCAGAATCATTCTTATAGATGAATTGAACCTATCTCTAAGGCATTGAAATGTTTCATCTACGAAATTGGACTGGTAACCATCGTGATTGAAAAAAAATGTCAAGAAATTTGTTATTGAAAACAAACTATCCGTCGCCAACGACATCCCGTATTCCCAAGCGGTCACCCTTCCAAGTACTAACGGAACTCGACGTAACTTAACTTCTGGGAGCTGACGAGACCAGGTGCGTTCTACGTGATATGGCCGTTGACATTCACAAATGAAAATTTACCCTCCCAGTCCCAATGGATGAATAGAAAATCACTTCAAAGTGACAGAAATGTTTGTTCATTGAATTTGGACTGGTAACCATCGCGAATAAAAAGCGCGATCAACTTTGAAAAACTCGCAATGAAATTCATCCAGAATCATTCCTATAGATGAATTGAACCTATCCCTATGTCATTGAAATTTTTGATCTACGAATTTGGACTGGTAACCATCACGATTAATAACGCGATAAAATTTGAAAAACTCTCAATGGAATTGATCCAGAATCATTCTTATAGATGAATTGAACCTATCTCTAAGGCATTGAAATGTTTCATCTACGAAATTGGACTGGTAACCATCGTTATTGAAAAAAATTTCAAGAAATTTTTTATTGAAAACAAACTATTCATCGCCAACGACATCCCGTATTCCCAAGCGGTCACCCTTCCAAGTACTAACGGGACTCGACGTAACTTAACTTCTGGGAGCTGACGAGACCAGGTGCGTTCTACGTGATATGGCCGTTGACATTCAAAAATGAAAATTTACCCTCCCAGTCCCAATGGATGAATAGAAAATCACTTCAAAGTGACAGAAATGTTTGTTCATTGAATTTGGACTGGTAACCATCGCGAATAAAAAGCGCGATCAACTTTGAAAAACTCGCAATGAAATTCATCCAGAATCATTCCTATAGATGAATTGAACCTATCCCTATGTCATTGAAATTTTTGATCTACGAATTTGGACTGGTAACCATCACGATTAATAACGCGATAAAATTTGACAAACTCTCAATGGAATTGATCCAGAATCATTCTTATAGATGAATTGAACCTATCTCTAAGGCATTGAAATGTTTCATCTACGAAATTGGACTGGTAACCATCGTGATTGAAAAAAAATGTCAAGAAATTTGTTATTGAAAACAAACTATCCATCGCCAACGACATCCCGTATTCCCAAGCGGTCACCCTTCCAAGTACTAACGGAACTCGACGTAACTTAACTTCTGGGAGCTGACGAGACCAGGTGCGTTCTACGTGATATGGCCGTTGACATTCACAAATGAAAATTTACCCTCCCAGTCCCAATGGATGAATAGAAAATCACTTCAAAGTGACAGAAATGTTTGTTCATTGAATTTGGACTGGTAACCATCGCGAATAAAAAGCGCGATCAACTTTGAAAAACTCGCAATGAAATTCATCCAGAATCATTCCTATAGATGAATTGAACCTATCCCTATGTCATTGAAATTTTTGATCTACGAATTTGGACTGGTAACCATCACGATTAATAACGCGATAAAATTTGAAAAACTCTCAATGGAATTGATCCAGAATCATTCTTATAGATGAATTGAACCTATCTCTAAGGCATTGAAATGTTTCATCTACGAAATTGGACTGGTAACCATCGTTATTGAAAAAAATTTCAAGAAATTTTTTATTGAAAACAAACTATTCATCGCCAACGACATCCCGTATTCCCAAGCGGTCACCCTTCCAAGTACTAACGGGACTCGACGTAACTTAACTTCTGGGAGCTGACGAGACCAGGTGCGTTCTACGTGATATGGCCGTTGACATTCAAAAATGAAAATTTACCCTCCCAGTCCCAATGGATGAATAGAAAATCACTTCAAAGTGACAGAAATGTTTGTTCATTGAATTTGGACTGGTAACCATCGCGAATAAAAAGCGCGATCAACTTTGAAAAACTCGCAATGAAATTCATCCAGAATCATTCCTATAGATGAATTGAACCTATCCCTATGTCATTGAAATTTTTGATCTACGAATTTGGACTGGTAACCATCACGATTAATAACGCGATAAAATTTGACAAACTCTCAATGGAATTGATCCAGAATCATTCTTATAGATGAATTGAACCTATCTCTAAGGCATTGAAATGTTTCATCTACGAAATTGGACTGGTAACCATCGTGATTGAAAAAAAATGTCAAGAAATTTGTTATTGAAAACAAACTATCCATCGCCAACGACATCCCGTATTCCCAAGCGGTCACCCTTCCAAGTACTAACGGAACTCGACGTAACTTAACTTCTGGGAGCTGACGAGACCAGGTGCGTTCTACGTGATATGGCCGTTGACATTCAAAAATGAAAATTTACCCTCCCAGTCCCAATGGATGAATAGAAAATCACTTCAAAGTGACAGAAATGTTTGTTCATTGAATTTGGACTGGTAACCATCGCGAATAAAAAGCGCGATCAACTTTGAAAAACTCGCAATGAAATTCATCCAGAATCATTCCTATAGATGAATTGAACCTATCCCTATGTCATTGAAATTTTTGATCTACGAATTTGGACTGGTAACCATCACGATTAATAACGCGATAAAATTTGACAAACTCTCAATGGAATTGATCCAGAATCATTCTTATAGATGAATTGAACCTATCTCTAAGGCATTGAAATGTTTCATCTACGAAATTGGACTGGTAACCATCGTGATTGAAAAAAAATGTCAAGAAATTTGTTATTGAAAACAAACTATCCATCGCCAACGACATCCCGTATTCCCAAGCGGTCACCCTTCCAAGTACTAACGGAACTCGACGTAACTTAACTTCTGGGAGCTGACGAGACCAGGTGCGTTCTACGTGATATGGCCGTTGACATTCAAAAATGAAAATTTACCCTCCCAGTCCCAATGGATGAATAGAAAATCACTTCAAAGTGACAGAAATGTTTGTTCATTGAATTTGGACTGGTAACCATCGCGAATAAAAAGCGCGATCAACTTTGAAAAACTCGCAATGAAATTCATCCAGAATCATTCCTATAGATGAATTGAACCTATCCCTATGTCATTGAAATTTTTGATCTACGAATTTGGACTGGTAACCATCACGATTAATAACGCGATAAAATTTGACAAACTCTCAATGGAATTGATCCAGAATCATTCTTATAGATGAATTGAACCTATCTCTAAGGCATTGAAATGTTTCATCTACGAAATTGGACTGGTAACCATCGTGATTGAAAAAAAATGTCAAGAAATTTGTTATTGAAAACAAACTATCCATCGCCAACGACATCCCGTATTCCCAAGCGGTCACCCTTCCAAGTACTAACGGAACTCGACGTAACTTAACTTCTGGGAGCTGACGAGACCAGGTGCGTTCTACGTGATATGGCCGTTGACATTCACAAATGAAAATTTACCCTCCCAGTCCCAATGGATGAATAGAAAATCACTTCAAAGTGACAGAAATGTTTGTTCATTGAATTTGGACTGGTAACCATCGCGAATAAAAAGCGCGATCAACTTTGAAAAACTCGCAATGAAATTCATCCAGAATCATTCCTATAGATGAATTGAACCTATCCCTATGTCATTGAAATTTTTGATCTACGAATTTGGACTGGTAACCATCACGATTAATAACGCGATAAAATTTGACAAACTCTCAATGGAATTGATCCAGAATCATTCTTATAGATGAATTGAACCTATCTCTAAGGCATTGAAATGTTTCATCTACGAAATTGGACTGGTAACCATCGTGATTGAAAAAAAATGTCAAGAAATTTGTTATTGAAAACAAACTATCCATCGCCAACGACATCCCGTATTCCCAAGCGGTCACCCTTCCAAGTACTAACGGAACTCGACGTAACTTAACTTCTGGGAGCTGACGAGACCAGGTGCGTTCTACGTGATATGGCCGTTGACATTCACAAATGAAAATTTACCCTCCCAGTCCCAATGGATGAATAGAAAATCACTTCAAAGTGACAGAAATGTTTGTTCATTGAATTTGGACTGGTAACCATCGCGAATAAAAAGCGCGATCAACTTTGAAAAACTCGCAATGAAATTCATCCAGAATCATTCCTATAGATGAATTGAACCTATCCCTATGTCATTGAAATTTTTGATCTACGAATTTGGACTGGTAACCATCACGATTAATAACGCGATAAAATTTGACAAACTCTCAATGGAATTGATCCAGAATCATTCTTATAGATGAATTGAACCTATCTCTAAGGCATTGAAATGTTTCATCTACGAAATTGGACTGGTAACCATCGTGATTGAAAAAAAATGTCAAGAAATTTGTTATTGAAAACAAACTATCCATCGCCAACGACATCCCGTATTCCCAAGCGGTCACCCTTCCAAGTACTAACGGAACTCGACGTAACTTAACTTCTGGGAGCTGACGAGACCAGGTGCGTTCTACGTGATATGGCCGTTGACATTCAAAAATGAAAATTTACCCTCCCAGTCCCAATGGATGAATAGAAAATCACTTCAAAGTGACAGAAATGTTTGTTCATTGAATTTGGACTGGTAACCATCGCGAATAAAAAGCGCGATCAACTTTGAAAAACTCGCAATGAAATTCATCCAGAATCATTCCTATAGATGAATTGAACCTATCCCTATGTCATTGAAATTTTTGATCTACGAATTTGGACTGGTAACCATCACGATTAAAAAACGCGATAAAATTTGACAAACTCTCAATGGAATTGATCCAGAATCATTCTTATAGATGAATTGAACCTATCTCTAAGGCATTGAAATGTTTCATCTACGAAATTGGACTGGTAACCATCGTGATTGAAAAAAAATGCCAAGAAATTTGTTATTGAAAACAAACTATCCATCGCCAACGACATCCCGTATTCCCAAGCGGTCACCCTTCCAAGTACTAACGGAACTCGACGTAACTTAACTTCTGGGAGCTGACGAGACCAGGTGCGTTCTACGTGATATGGCCGTTGACATTCAAAAATGAAAATTTACCCTCCCAATCCCAATGGATGAATAGAAAATCACTTCAAAGTGACAGAAATGTTTGTTCATTGAATTTGGACTGGTAACCATCGCGAATAAAAAGCGCGATCAACTTTGAAAAACTCGCAATGAAATTCATCCAGAATCATTCCTATAGATGAATTGAACCTATCCCTATGTCATTGAAATTTTTGATCTACGAATTTGGACTGGTAACCATCACGATTAATAACGCGATAAAATTTGACAAACTCTCAATGGAATTGATCCAGAATCATTCTTATAGATGAATTGAACCTATCTCTAAGGCATTGAAATGTTTCATCTACGAAATTGGACTGGTAACCATCGTGATTGAAAAAAAATGTCAAGAAATTTGTTATTGAAAACAAACTATCCATCGCCAACGACATCCCGTATTCCCAAGCGGTCACCCTTCCAAGTACTAACGGAACTCGACGTAACTTAACTTGTGGGAGCTGACGAGACCAGGTGCGTTCTACGTGATATGGCCGTTGACATTCAAAAATGAAAATTTACCCTCCCAGTCCCAATGGATGAATAGAAAATCACTTCAAAGTGACAGAAATGTTTGTTCATTGAATTTGGACTGGTAACCATCGCGAATAAAAAGCGCGATCAACTTTGAAAAACTCGCAATGAAATTCATCCAGAATCATTCCTATAGATGAATTGAACCTATCCCTATGTCATTGAAATTTTTGATCTACGAATTTGGACTGGTAACCATCACGATTAAAAAACGCGATAAAATTTGACAAACTCTCAATGGAATTGATCCAGAATCATTCTTATAGATGAATTGAACCTATCTCTAAGGCATTGAAATGTTTCATCTACGAAATTGGACTGGTAACCATCGTTATTGAAAAAAAATTTCAAGAAATTTTTTATTGAAAACAAACTATTCATCGCCAACGACATCCCGTATTCCCAAGCGGTCACCCTTCCAAGTACTAACGGGACTCGACGTAACTTAACTTCTGGGAGCTGACGAGACCAGGTGCGTTCTACGTGATATGGCCGTTGACATTCAAAAATGAAAATTTACCCTCCCATTCCCAATGGATGAATAGAAAATCACTTCAAAGTGACAAAAATGTTTGTTCATTGAATTTGGACTGGTAACCATCGCGAATAAAAAGCGCGATCAACTTTGAAAAACTCGCAATGAAATTCATCCAGAATCATTCCTATAGATGAATTGAACCTATCCCTATGTCATTGAAATTTTTGATCTACGAATTTGGACTGGTAACCATCACGATTAATAACGCGATAAAATTTGACAAACTCTCAATGGAATTGATCCAGAATAATTCTTATAGATGAATTGAACCTATCTCTAAGGCATTGAAATGTTTCATCTACGAAATTGGACTGGTAACCATCGTGATTGAAAAAAAATGTCAAGAAATTTGTTATTGAAAACAAACTATCCATCGCCAACGACATCCCGTATTCCCAAGCGGTCACCCTTCCAAGTACTAACGGGACTCGACGTAACTTAACTTCTGGGAGCTGACGAGACCAGTTGCGTTCTACGTGATATGGCCGTTGACATTCAAAAATGAAAATTTACCCTCCCAGTCCCAATGGATGAATAGAAAATCACTTCAAAGTGACAGAAATGTTTGTTCATTGAATTTGGACTGGTAACCATCGCGAATAAAAAGCGCGATAAACTTTGAAAAACTCGCAATGAAATTCATCCAGAATCATTCCTATAGATGAATTGAAACTATCCCTATGTCATTGAAATTTTTGATCTACGAATTTGGACTGGTAACCATCACGATTAATAACGCGATAAAATTTGACAAACTCTCAATGGAATTGATCCAGAATCATTCTTATAGATGAATTGAACCTATCTCTAAGGCATTGAAATGTTTCATCTACGAAATTGGACTGGTAACCATCGTTATTGAAAAAAAATTTCAAGAAATTTTTTATTGAAAACAAACTATTCATCGCCAACGACATCCCGTATTCCCAAGCGGTCACCCTTCCAAGTACTAACGGGACTCGACGTAACTTAACTTCTGGGAGCTGACGAGACCAGGTGCGTTCTACGTGATATGGCCGTTGACATTCAAAAATGAAAATTTACCCTCCCATTCCCAATGGATGAATAGAAAATCACTTCAAAGTGACAGAAATGTTTGTTCATTGAATTTTGACTGGTAACCATCGCGAATAAAAAGCGCGATCAACTTTGAAAAACTCGCAATGAAATTCATCCAGAATCATTCCTATAGATGAATTGAACCTATCCCTATGTCATTGAAATTTTTGATCTACGAATTTGGACTGGTAACCATCACGATTAATAACGCGATAAAATTTGACAAACTCTCAATGGAATTGATCCAGAATCATTCTTATAGATGAATTGAACCTATCTCTAAGGCATTGAAATGTTTCATCTACGAAATTGGACTGGTAACCATCGTGATTGAAAAAAAAATGTCAAGAAATTTGTTATTGAAAACAAACTATCCATCGCCAACGACATCCCGTATTCCCAAGCGGTCACCCTTCCAAGTACTAACGGAACTCGACGTAACTTAACTTCTGGGAGCTGACGAGACCAGGTGCGTTCTACGTTCTACGAACAAACTATTCATCGCCAACGACATCCCGTATTCCCAAGCGGTCACCCTTCCAAGTACTAACGGGACTCGACGTAACTTAACTTCTGGGAGCTGACGAGACCAGGTGCGTTCTACGTGATATGGCCGTTGACATTCAAAAATGAAAATTTACCCTCCCATTCCCAATGGATGAATAGAAAATCACTTCAAAGTGACAGAAATGTTTGTTCATTGAATTTTGACTGGTAACCATCGCAAATAAAAAGCGCGATCAACTTTGAAAAACTCGCAATGAAATTCATCCAGAATCATTCCTATAGATGAATTGAACCTATCCCTATGTCATTGAAATTTTTGATCTACGAATTTGGACTGGTAACCATCACGATTAATAACGCGATAAAATTTGACAAACTCTCAATGGAATTGATCCAGAATCATTCTTATAGATGAATTGAACCTATCTCTAAGGCATTGAAATGTTTCATCTACGAAATTGGACTGGTAACCATCGTGATTGAAAAAAAAATGCCAAGAAATTTGTTATTGAAAACAAACTATCCATCGCCAACGACATCCCGTATTCCCAAGCGGTCACCCTTCCAAGTACTAACGGAACTCGACGTAACTTAACTTCTGGGAGCTGACGAGACCAGGTGCGTTCTACGTGATATGGCCGTTGACATTCAAAAATGAAAATTTACCCTCCCAGTCCCAATGGATGAATAGAAAATCACTTCAAAGTGACAGAAATGTTTGTTCATTGAATTTGGACTGGTAACCATCGCGAATAAAAAGCGCGATCAACTTTGAAAAACTCGCAATGAAATTCATCCAGAATCATTCCTATAGATGAATTGAACCTATCCCTATGTCATTGAAATTTTTGATCTACGAATTTGGACTGGTAACCATCACGATTAAAAAACGCGATAAAATTTGACAAACTCTCAATGGAATTGATCCAGAATCATTCTTATAGATGAATTGAACCTATCTCTAAGGCATTGAAATGTTTCATCTACGAAATTGGACTGGTAACCATCGTGATTGAAAAAAAATGTCAAGAAATTTGTTATTGAAAACAAACTATCCATCGCCAACGACATCCCGTATTCCCAAGCGGTCACCCTTCCAAGTACTAACGGAACTCGACGTAACTTAACTTCTGGGAGCTGACGAGACCAGGTGCGTTCTACGTGATATGGCCGTTGACATTCAAAAATGAAAATTTACCCTCCCAATCCCAATGGATGAATAGAAAATCACTTCAAAGTGACAGAAATGTTTGTTCATTGAATTTGGACTGGTAACCATCGCGAATAAAAAGCGCGATCAACTTTGAAAAACTCGCAATGAAATTCATCCAGAATCATTCCTATAGATGAATTGAACCTATCCCTATGTCATTGAAATTTTTGATCTACGAATTTGGACTGGTAACCATCACGATTAATAACGCGATAAAATTTGACAAACTCTCAATGGAATTGATCCAGAATCATTCTTATAGATGAATTGAACCTATCTCTAAGGCATTGAAATGTTTCATCTACGAAATTGGACTGGTAACCATCGTGATTGAAAAAAAATGTCAAGAAATTTGTTATTGAAAACAAACTATCCATCGCCAACGACATCCCGTATTCCCAAGCGGTCACCCTTCCAAGTACTAACGGAACTCGACGTAACTTAACTTGTGGGAGCTGACGAGACCAGGTGCGTTCTACGTGATATGGCCGTTGACATTCAAAAATGAAAATTTACCCTCCCAGTCCCAATGGATGAATAGAAAATCACTTCAAAGTGACAGAAATGTTTGTTCATTGAATTTGGACTGGTAACCATCGCGAATAAAAAGCGCGATCAACTTTGAAAAACTCGCAATGAAATTCATCCAGAATCATTCCTATAGATGAATTGAACCTATCCCTATGTCATTGAAATTTTTGATCTACGAATTTGGACTGGTAACCATCACGATTAAAAAACGCGATAAAATTTGACAAACTCTCAATGGAATTGATCCAGAATCATTCTTATAGATGAATTGAACCTATCTCTAAGGCATTGAAATGTTTCATCTACGAAATTGGACTGGTAACCATCGTTATTGAAAAAAAATTTCAAGAAATTTTTTATTGAAAACAAACTATTCATCGCCAACGACATCCCGTATTCCCAAGCGGTCACCCTTCCAAGTACTAACGGGACTCGACGTAACTTAACTTCTGGGAGCTGACGAGACCAGGTGCGTTCTACGTGATATGGCCGTTGACATTCAAAAATGAAAATTTACCCTCCCATTCCCAATGGATGAATAGAAAATCACTTCAAAGTGACAAAAATGTTTGTTCATTGAATTTGGACTGGTAACCATCGCGAATAAAAAGCGCGATCAACTTTGAAAAACTCGCAATGAAATTCATCCAGAATCATTCCTATAGATGAATTGAACCTATCCCTATGTCATTGAAATTTTTGATCTACGAATTTGGACTGGTAACCATCACGATTAATAACGCGATAAAATTTGACAAACTCTCAATGGAATTGATCCAGAATAATTCTTATAGATGAATTGAACCTATCTCTAAGGCATTGAAATGTTTCATCTACGAAATTGGACTGGTAACCATCGTGATTGAAAAAAAATGTCAAGAAATTTGTTATTGAAAACAAACTATCCATCGCCAACGACATCCCGTATTCCCAAGCGGTCACCCTTCCAAGTACTAACGGGACTCGACGTAACTTAACTTCTGGGAGCTGACGAGACCAGTTGCGTTCTACGTGATATGGCCGTTGACATTCAAAAATGAAAATTTACCCTCCCAGTCCCAATGGATGAATAGAAAATCACTTCAAAGTGACAGAAATGTTTGTTCATTGAATTTGGACTGGTAACCATCGCGAATAAAAAGCGCGATAAACTTTGAAAAACTCGCAATGAAATTCATCCAGAATCATTCCTATAGATGAATTGAAACTATCCCTATGTCATTGAAATTTTTGATCTACGAATTTGGACTGGTAACCATCACGATTAATAACGCGATAAAATTTGACAAACTCTCAATGGAATTGATCCAGAATCATTCTTATAGATGAATTGAACCTATCTCTAAGGCATTGAAATGTTTCATCTACGAAATTGGACTGGTAACCATCGTTATTGAAAAAAAATTTCAAGAAATTTTTTATTGAAAACAAACTATTCATCGCCAACGACATCCCGTATTCCCAAGCGGTCACCCTTCCAAGTACTAACGGGACTCGACGTAACTTAACTTCTGGGAGCTGACGAGACCAGGTGCGTTCTACGTGATATGGCCGTTGACATTCAAAAATGAAAATTTACCCTCCCATTCCCAATGGATGAATAGAAAATCACTTCAAAGTGACAGAAATGTTTGTTCATTGAATTTTGACTGGTAACCATCGCGAATAAAAAGCGCGATCAACTTTGAAAAACTCGCAATGAAATTCATCCAGAATCATTCCTATAGATGAATTGAACCTATCCCTATGTCATTGAAATTTTTGATCTACGAATTTGGACTGGTAACCATCACGATTAATAACGCGATAAAATTTGACAAACTCTCAATGGAATTGATCCAGAATCATTCTTATAGATGAATTGAACCTATCTCTAAGGCATTGAAATGTTTCATCTACGAAATTGGACTGGTAACCATCGTGATTGAAAAAAAAATGTCAAGAAATTTGTTATTGAAAACAAACTATCCATCGCCAACGACATCCCGTATTCCCAAGCGGTCACCCTTCCAAGTACTAACGGAACTCGACGTAACTTAACTTCTGGGAGCTGACGAGACCAGGTGCGTTCTACGTTCTACGAACAAACTATTCATCGCCAACGACATCCCGTATTCCCAAGCGGTCACCCTTCCAAGTACTAACGGGACTCGACGTAACTTAACTTCTGGGAGCTGACGAGACCAGGTGCGTTCTACGTGATATGGCCGTTGACATTCAAAAATGAAAATTTACCCTCCCATTCCCAATGGATGAATAGAAAATCACTTCAAAGTGACAGAAATGTTTGTTCATTGAATTTTGACTGGTAACCATCGCAAATAAAAAGCGCGATCAACTTTGAAAAACTCGCAATGAAATTCATCCAGAATCATTCCTATAGATGAATTGAACCTATCCCTATGTCATTGAAATTTTTGATCTACGAATTTGGACTGGTAACCATCACGATTAATAACGCGATAAAATTTGACAAACTCTCAATGGAATTGATCCAGAATCATTCTTATAGATGAATTGAACCTATCTCTAAGGCATTGAAATGTTTCATCTACGAAATTGGACTGGTAACCATCGTGATTGAAAAAAAAATGCCAAGAAATTTGTTATTGAAAACAAACTATCCATCGCCAACGACATCCCGTATTCCCAAGCGGTCACCCTTCCAAGTACTAACGGAACTCGACGTAACTTAACTTCTGGGAGCTGACGAGACCAGGTGCGTTCTACGTGATATGGCCGTTGACATTCAAAAATGAAAATTTACCCTCCCATTCCCAATGGATGAATAGAAAATCACTTCAAAGTGACAGAAATGTTTGTTCATTGAATTTTGACTGGTAACCATCGCGAATAAAAAGCGCGATCAACTTTGAAAAACTCGCAATGAAATTCATCCAGAATCATTCCTATAGATGAATTGAACCTATCCCTATGTCATTGAAATTTTTGATCTACGAATTTGGACTGGTAACCATCACGATTAATAACGCGATAAAATTTGACAAACTCTCAATGGAATTGATCCAGAATCATTCTTATAGATGAATTGAACCTATCTCTAAGGCATTGAAATGTTTCATCTACGAAATTGGACTGGTAACCATCGTGATTGAAAAAAAAATGCCAAGAAATTTGTTATTGAAAACAAACTATCCATCGCCAACGACATCCCGTATTCCCAAGCGGTCACCCTTCCAAGTACTAACGGAACTCGACGTAACTTAACTTCTGGGAGCTGACGAGACCAGGTGCGTTCTACGTGATATTGCCGTTGACATTCAAAAATGAAAATTTACCCTCCCAGTCCCAATGGATGAATAGAAAATCACTTCAAAGTGACAGAAATGTTTGTTCATTGAATTTGGACTGGTAACCATCGCGAATAAAAAGCGCGATCAACTTTGAAAAACTCGCAATGAAATTCATCCAGAATCATTCCTATAGATGAATTGAACCTATCCCTATGTCATTGAAATTTTTGATCTACGAATTTGGACTGGTAACCATCACGATTAAAAAACGCGATAAAATTTGACAAACTCTCAATGGAATTGATCCAGAATCATTCTTATAGATGAATTGAACCTATCTCTAAGGCATTGAAATGTTTCATCTACGAAATTGGACTGGTAACCATCGTTATTGAAAAAAAATTTCAAGAAATTTTTTATTGAAAACAAACTATTCATCGCCAACGACATCCCGTATTCCCAAGCGGTCACCCTTCCAAGTACTAACGGGACTCGACGTAACTTAACTTCTGGGAGCTGACGAGACCAGGTGCGTTCTACGTGATATGGCCGTTGACATTCAAAAATGAAAATTTACCCTCCCATTCCCAATGGATGAATAGAAAATCACTTCAAAGTGACAGAAATGTTTGTTCATTGAATTTTGACTGGTAACCATCGCGAATAAAAAGCGCGATCAACTTTGAAAAACTCGCAATGAAATTCATCCAGAATCATTCCTATAGATGAATTGAACCTATCCCTATGTCATTGAAATTTTTGATCTACGAATTTGGACTGGTAACCATCACGATTAATAACGCGATAAAATTTGACAAACTCTCAATGGAATTGATCCAGAATCATTCTTATAGATGAATTGAACCTATCTCTAAGGCATTGAAATGTTTCATCTACGAAATTGGACTGGTAACCATCGTGATTGAAAAAAAAATGTCAAGAAATTTGTTATTGAAAACAAACTATCCATCGCCAACGACATCCCGTATTCCCAAGCGGTCACCCTTCCAAGTACTAACGGAACTCGACGTAACTTAACTTCTGGGAGCTGACGAGACCAGGTGCGTTCTACGTGATATGGCCGTTGACATTCAAAAATGAAAATTTACCCTCCCAGTCCCAATGGATGAATAGAAAATCACTTCAAAGTGACAGAAATGTTTGTTCATTGAATTTGGACTGGTAACCATCGCGAATAAAAAGCGCGATCAACTTTGAAAAACTCGCAATGAAATTCATCCAGAATCATTCCTATAGATGAATTGAACCTATCCCTATGTCATTGAAATTTTTGATCTACGAATTTGGACTGGTAACCATCACGATTAAAAAACGCGATAAAATTTGACAAACTCTCAATGGAATTGATCCAGAATCATTCTTATAGATGAATTGAACCTATCTCTAAGGCATTGAAATGTTTCATCTACGAAATTGGACTGGTAACCATCGTTATTGAAAAAAAATTTCAAGAAATTTTTTATTGAAAACAAACTATTCATCGCCAACGACATCCCGTATTCCCAAGCGGTCACCCTTCCAAGTACTAACGGGACTCGACGTAACTTAACTTCTGGGAGCTGACGAGACCAGGTGCGTTCTACGTGATATGGCCGTTGACATTCAAAAATGAAAATTTACCCTCCCATTCCCAATGGATGAATAGAAAATCACTTCAAAGTGACAGAAATGTTTGTTCATTGAATTTTGACTGGTAACCATCGCGAATAAAAAGCGCGATCAACTTTGAAAAACTCGCAATGAAATTCATCCAGAATCATTCCTATAGATGAATTGAACCTATCCCTATGTCATTGAAATTTTTGATCTACGAATTTGGACTGGTAACCATCACGATTAATAACGCGATAAAATTTGACAAACTCTCAATGGAATTGATCCAGAATCATTCTTATAGATGAATTGAACCTATCTCTAAGGCATTGAAATGTTTCATCTACGAAATTGGACTGGTAACCATCGTGATTGAAAAAAAAATGTCAAGAAATTTGTTATTGAAAACAAACTATCCATCGCCAACGACATCCCGTATTCCCAAGCGGTCACCCTTCCAAGTACTAACGGAACTCGACGTAACTTAACTTCTGGGAGCTGACGAGACCAGGTGCGTTCTACGTGATATGGCCGTTGACATTCAAAAATGAAAATTTACCCTCCCAGTCCCAATGGATGAATAGAAAATCACTTCAAAGTGACAGAAATGTTTGTTCATTGAATTTGGACTGGTAACCATCGCGAATAAAAAGCGCGATCAACTTTGAAAAACTCGCAATGAAATTCATCCAGAATCATTCCTATAGATGAATTGAACCTATCCCTATGTCATTGAAATTTTTGATCTACGAATTTGGACTGGTAACCATCACGATTAAAAAACGCGATAAAATTTGACAAACTCTCAATGGAATTGATCCAGAATCATTCTTATAGATGAATTGAACCTATCTCTAAGGCATTGAAATGTTTCATCTACGAAATTGGACTGGTAACCATCGTTATTGAAAAAAAATGTCAAGAAATTTTTTATTGAAAACAAACTATTCATCGCCAACGACATCCCGGATTCCCAAGCGGTCACCCTTCCAAGTACTAACGGGACTCGACGTAACTTAACTTCTGGGAGCTGACGAGACCAGGTGCGTTCTACGTGATATGGCCGTTGACATTCAAAAATGAAAATTTACCCTCCCATTCCCAATGGATGAATAGAAAATCACTTCAAAGTGACAGAAATGTTTGTTCATTGAATTTTGACTGGTAACCATCGCGAATAAAAAGCGCGATCAACTTTGAAAAACTCGCAATGAAATTCATCCAGAATCATTCCTATAGATGAATTGAACCTATCCCTATGTCATTGAAATTTTTGATCTACGAATTTGGACTGGTAACCATCACGATTAATAACGCGATAAAATTTGACAAACTCTCAATGGAATTGATCCAGAATCATTCTTATAGATGAATTGAACCTATCTCTAAGGCATTGAAATGTTTCATCTACGAAATTGGACTGGTAACCATCGTTATTGAAAAAAAATTTCAAGAAATTTTTTATTGAAAACAAACTATTCGACATCCCGTATTCCCAAGCGGTCACCCTTCCAAGTACTAACGGGACTCGACGTAACTTAACTTCTGGGAGCTGACGAGACCAGGTGCGTTCTACGTGATATGGCCGTTGACATTCAAATATGAAAAATTACCCTCCCAGTCCCAATGGATGAATAGAAAATCACTTCAAAGTGACAGAAATGTTTGTTCATTGAATTTGGACTGGTAACCATCGCAAATAAAAAGCGCGATCAACTTTGAAAAACTCGCAATGAAATTCATCCAGAATCATTCCTATAGATGAATTGAACCTATCCCTATGTCATTGAAATTTTTGATCTACGAATTTGGACTGGTAACCATTGCGATTAATAACGCGATAAAATTTGACAAACTCTCAATGGAATTGATCCAGAATCATTCTTATAGATGAATTGAACCTATCTCTAAGGCATTGAAATGTTTCATCTACGAAATTGGACTGGTAACCATCGTTATTGAAAAAAAATGTCAAGAAATTTTTTATTGAAAACAAACTATTCATCGCCAACGACATCCCGGATTCCCAAGCGGTCACCCTTCCAAGTACTAACGGGACTCGACGTAACTTAACTTCTGGGAGCTGACGAGACCAGGTGCGTTCTACGTGATATGGCCGTTGACATTCAAAAATGAAAATTTACCCTCCCAGTCCCAATGGATGAATAGAAAATCACTTCAAAGTGACAGAAATGTTTGTTCATTGAATTTGGACTGGTAACCATCGCAAATAAAAAGCGCGATCAACTTTGAAAAACTCGCAATGAAATTCATCCAGAATCATTCCTATAGATGAATTGAACCTATCCCTATGTCATTGAAATTTTTGATCTACGAATTTGGACTGGTAACCATTGCGATTAAAAAACGCGATAAAATTTGACAAAATCTCAATGGAATTGATCCAGAATCATTCTTATAGATGAATTGAACCTATCTCTAAGGCATTGAAATGTTTCATCTACGAAATTGGACTGGTAACCATCGTTATTGAAAAAAAATTTCAAGAAATTTTTTATTGAAAACAAGCTATTCATCGCCAACGACATCCCGTATTCCCAAGCGGTCACCCTTCCAAGTACTAACGGGACTCGACGTAACTTAACTTCTGGGAGCTGACGAGACCAGGTGCGTTCTACGTGATATGGCCGTTGACATTCAAAAATGAAAATTTACCCTCCCAGTCCCAATGGATGAATAGAAAATCACTTCAAAGTGACAGAAATGTTTGTTCATTGAATTTGGACTGGTAACCATCGCAAATAAAAAGCGCGATCAACTTTGAAAAACTCGCAATGAAATTCATCCAGAATCATTCCTATAGATGAATTGAACCTATCCCTATGTCATTGAAATTTTTGATCTACGAATTTGGACTGGTAACCATCACGATTAATAACGCGATAAAATTTGACAAACTCTCAATGGAATTGATCCAGAATCATTCTTATAGATGAATTGAACCTATCTCTAAGGCATTGAAATGTTTCATCTACGAAATTGGACTGGTAACCATCGTTATTGAAAAAAAATGTCAAGAAATTTTTTATTGAAAACAAACTATTCATCGCCAACGACATCCCGGATTCCCAAGCGGTCACCCTTCCAAGTACTAACGGGACTCGACGTAACTTAACTTCTGGGAGCTGACGAGACCAGGTGCGTTCTACGTGATATGGCCGTTGACATTCAAAAATGAAAATTTACCCTCCCAGTCCCAATGGATGAATAGAAAATCACTTCAAAGTGACAGAAATGTTTGTTCATTGAATTTGGACTGGTAACCATCGCAAATAAAAAGCGCGATCAACTTTGAAAAACTCGCAATGAAATTCATCCAGAATCATTCCTATAGATGAATTGAACCTATCCCTATGTCATTGAAATTTTTGATCTACGAATTTGGACTGGTAACCATTGCGATTAAAAAACGCGATAAAATTTGACAAAATCTCAATGGAATTGATCCAGAATCATTCTTATAGATGAATTGAACCTATCTCTAAGGCATTGAAATGTTTCATCTACGAAATTGGACTGGTAACCATCGTTATTGAAAAAAAATTTCAAGAAATTTTTTATTGAAAACAAGCTATTCATCGCCAACGACATCCCGTATTCCCAAGCGGTCACCCTTCCAAGTACTAACGGGACTCGACGTAACTTAACTTCTGGGAGCTGACGAGACCAGGTGCGTTCTACGTGATATGGCCGTTGACATTCAAAAATGAAAATTTACCCTCCCAGTCCCAATGGATGAATAGAAAATCACTTCAAAGTGACAGAAATGTTTGTTCATTGAATTTGGACTGGTAACCATCGCAAATAAAAAGCGCGATCAACTTTGAAAAACTCGCAATGAAATTCATCCAGAATCATTCCTATAGATGAATTGAACCTATCCCTATGTCATTGAAATTTTTGATCTACGAATTTGGACTGGTAACCATTGCGATTAAAAAACGCGATAAAATTTGACAAAATCTCAATGGAATTGATCCAGAATCATTCTTATAGATGAATTGAACCTATCTCTAAGGCATTGAAGTGTTTCATCTACGAAATTGGACTGGTAACCATCGTTATTGAAAAAAAATTTCAAGAAATTTTTTATTGAAAACAAGCTATTCATCGCCAACGACATCCCGTATTCCCAAGCGGTCACCCTTCCAAGTACTAACGGGACTCGACGTAACTTAACTTCTGGGAGCTGACGAGACCAGGTGCGTTCTACGTGATATGGCCGTTGACATTCAAAAATGAAAATTTACCCTCCCATTCCCAATGGATGAATAGAAAATCACTTCAAAGTGACAGAAATGTTTGTTCATTGAATTTTGACTGGTAACCATCGCGAATAAAAAGCGCGATCAACTTTGAAAAACTCGCAATGAAATTCATCCAGAATCATTCCTATAGATGAATTGAACCTATCCCTATGTCATTGAAATTTTTGATCTACGAATTTGGACTGGTAACCATCACGATTAATAACGCGATAAAATTTGACAAACTCTCAATGGAATTGATCCAGAATCATTCTTATAGATGAATTGAACCTATCTCTAAGGCATTGAAATGTTTCATCTACGAAATTGGACTGGTAACCATCGTTATTGAAAAAAAATGTCAAGAAATTTTTTATTGAAAACAAACTATTCATCGCCAACGACATCCCGTATTCCCAAGCGGTCACCCTTCCAAGTACTAACGGGACTCGACGTAACTTAACTTCTGGGAGCTGACGAGACCAGGTGCGTTCTACGTGATATGGCCGTTGACATTCAAAAATGAAAATTTACCCTCCCAGTCCCAATGGATGAATAGAAAATCACTTCAAAGTGACAGAAATGTTTGTTCATTGAATTTGGACTGGTAACCATCGCGAATAAAAAGCGCGATCAACTTTGAAAAACTCGCAATGAAATTCATCCAGAATCATTCCTATAGATGAATTGAACCTATCCCTATGTCATTGAAATTTTTGATCTACGAATTTGGACTGGTAACCATCACGATTAAAAAACGCGATAAAATTTGACAAACTCTCAATGGAATTGATCCAGAATCATTCTTATAGATGAATTGAACCTATCTCTAAGGCATTGAAATGTTTCATCTACGAAATTGGACTGGTAACCATCGTTATTGAAAAAAAATTTCAAGAAATTTTTTATTGAAAACAAACTATTCATCGCCAACGACATCCCGTATTCCCAAGCGGTCACCCTTCCAAGTACTAACGGGACTCGACGTAACTTAACTTCTGGGAGCTGACGAGACCAGGTGCGTTCTACGTGATATGGCCGTTGACATTCAAAAATGAAAATTTACCCTCCCATTCCCAATGGATGAATAGAAAATCACTTCAAAGTGACAGAAATGTTTGTTCATTGAATTTTGACTGGTAACCATCGCGAATAAAAAGCGCGATCAACTTTGAAAAACTCGCAATGAAATTCATCCAGAATCATTCCTATAGATGAATTGAACCTATCCCTATGTCATTGAAATTTTTGATCTACGAATTTGGACTGGTAACCATCACGATTAATAACGCGATAAAATTTGACAAACTCTCAATGGAATTGATCCAGAATCATTCTTATAGATGAATTGAACCTATCTCTAAGGCATTGAAATGTTTCATCTACGAAATTGGACTGGTAACCATCGTTATTGAAAAAAAATTTCAAGAAATTTTTTATTGAAAACAAACTATTCGACATCCCGTATTCCCAAGCGGTCACCCTTCCAAGTACTAACGGGACTCGACGTAACTTAACTTCTGGGAGCTGACGAGACCAGGTGCGTTCTACGTGATATGGCCGTTGACATTCAAATATGAAAAATTACCCTCCCAGTCCCAATGGATGAATAGAAAATCACTTCAAAGTGACAGAAATGTTTGTTCATTGAATTTGGACTGGTAACCATCGCAAATAAAAAGCGCGATCAACTTTGAAAAACTCGCAATGAAATTCATCCAGAATCATTCCTATAGATGAATTGAACCTATCCCTATGTCATTGAAATTTTTGATCTACGAATTTGGACTGGTAACCATCACGATTAATAACGCGATAAAATTTGACAAACTCTCAATGGAATTGATCCAGAATCATTCTTATAGATGAATTGAACCTATCTCTAAGGCATTGAAATGTTTCATCTACGAAATTGGACTGGTAACCATCGTTATTGAAAAAAAATGTCAAGAAATTTTTTATTGAAAACAAACTATTCATCGCCAACGACATCCCGTATTCCCAAGCGGTCACCCTTCCAAGTACTAACGGGACTCGACGTAACTTAACTTCTGGGAGCTGACGAGACCAGGTGCGTTCTACGTGATATGGCCGTTGACATTCAAAAATGAAAATTTACCCTCCCAGTCCCAATGGATGAATAGAAAATCACTTCAAAGTGACAGAAATGTTTGTTCATTGAATTTGGACTGGTAACCATCGCAAATAAAAAGCGCGATCAACTTTGAAAAACTCGCAATGAAATTCATCCAGAATCATTCCTATAGATGAATTGAACCTATCCCTATGTCATTGAAATTTTTGATCTACGAATTTGGACTGGTAACCATTGCGATTAAAAAACGCGATAAAATTTGACAAAATCTCAATGGAATTGATCCAGAATCATTCTTATAGATGAATTGAACCTATCTCTAAGGCATTGAAATGTTTCATCTACGAAATTGGACTGGTAACCATCGTTATTGAAAAAAAATTTCAAGAAATTTTTTATTGAAAACAAGCTATTCATCGCCAACGACATCCCGTATTCCCAAGCGGTCACCCTTCCAAGTACTAACGGGACTCGACGTAACTTAACTTCTGGGAGCTGACGAGACCAGGTGCGTTCTACGTGATATGGCCGTTGACATTCAAAAATGAAAATTTACCCTCCCAGTCCCAATGGATGAATAGAAAATCACTTCAAAGTGACAGAAATGTTTGTTCATTGAATTTGGACTGGTAACCATCGCAAATAAAAAGCGCGATCAACTTTGAAAAACTCGCAATGAAATTCATCCAGAATCATTCCTATAGATGAATTGAACCTATCCCTATGTCATTGAAATTTTTGATCTACGAATTTGGACTGGTAACCATTGCGATTAAAAAACGCGATAAAATTTGACAAAATCTCAATGGAATTGATCCAGAATCATTCTTATAGATGAATTGAACCTATCTCTAAGGCATTGAAATGTTTCATCTACGAAATTGGACTGGTAACCATCGTTATTGAAAAAAAATTTCAAGAAATTTTTTATTGAAAACAAGCTATTCATCGCCAACGACATCCCGTATTCCCAAGCGGTCACCCTTCCAAGTACTAACGGGACTCGACGTAACTTAACTTCTGGGAGCTGACGAGACCAGGTGCGTTCTACGTGATATGGCCGTTGACATTCAAAAATGAAAATTTACCCTCCCATTCCCAATGGATGAATAGAAAATCACTTCAAAGTGACAGAAATGTTTGTTCATTGAATTTTGACTGGTAACCATCGCGAATAAAAAGCGCGATCAACTTTGAAAAACTCGCAATGAAATTCATCCAGAATCATTCCTATAGATGAATTGAACCTATCCCTATGTCATTGAAATTTTTGATCTACGAATTTGGACTGGTAACCATCACGATTAATAACGCGATAAAATTTGACAAACTCTCAATGGAATTGATCCAGAATCATTCTTATAGATGAATTGAACCTATCTCTAAGGCATTGAAATGTTTCATCTACGAAATTGGACTGGTATCCATCGTGATTGAAAAAAAATGTCAAGAAATTTGTTATTGAAAACAAACTATCCATCGCCAACGACATCCCGTATTCCCAAGCGGTCACCCTTCCAAGTACTAACGTGACTCGACGTAACTTAACTTCTGGGAGCTGACGAGACCAGGTGCGTTCTACGTGATATGGCCGTTGACATTCAAAAATGAAAATTTACCCTCCCAGTCCCAATGGATGAATAGAAAATCACTTCAAAGTGACAGAAATGTTTGTTCATTGAATTTTGACTGGTAACCATCGCGAATAAAAAGCGCGATCAACTTTGAAAAACTCGCAATGAAATTCATCCAGAATCATTCCTATAGATGAATTGAACCTATCCCTATGTCATTGAAATTTTTGATCTACGAATTTGGACTGGTAACCATCACGATTAATAACGCGATAAAATTTGACAAACTCTCAATGGAATTGATCCAGAATCATTCTTATAGATGAATTGAACCTATCTCTAAGGCATTGAAATGTTTCATCCACGAAATTGGACTGGTAACCATCGTTATTGAAAAAAAATTTAAAGAAATTTTTTATTGAAAACAAACTATTCATCGCCAACGATATCCCGTATTCCCAAGCGGTCACCCTTCCAAGTACTAACGGGACTCGACGTAACTTAACTTCTGGGAGCTGACGAGACCAGGTGCGTTCTACGTGATATGGCCGTTGACATTCAAAAATGAAAATTTACCCTCCCAGTCCCAATGGATGAATAGAAAATCACTTCAAAGTGACAGAAATGTTTGTTCATTGAATTTGGACTGGTAACCATCGCAAATAAAAAGCGCGATCAACTTTGAAAAACTCGCAATGAAATTCATCCAGAATCATTCCTATAGATGAATTGAACCTATCCCTATGTCATTGAAATTTTTGATCTACGAATTTGGACTGGTAACCATTGCGATTAAAAAACGCGATAAAATTTGACAAAATCTCAATGGAATTGATCCAGAATCATTCTTATAGATGAATTGAACCTATCTCTAAGGCATTGAAGTGTTTCATCTACGAAATTGGACTGGTAACCATCGTTATTGAAAAAAAATTTCAAGAAATTTTTTATTGAAAACAAGCTATTCATCGCCAACGACATCCCGTATTCCCAAGCGGTCACCCTTCCAAGTACTAACGGGACTCGACGTAACTTAACTTCTGGGAGCTGACGAGACCAGGTGCGTTCTACGTGATATGGCCGTAGACATTCAAAAATGAAAATTTACCCTCCCATTCCCAATGGATGAATAGAAAATCACTTCAAAGTGACAGAAATGTTTGTTCATTGAATTTTGACTGGTAACCATCGCGAATAAAAAGCGCGATCAACTTTGAAAAACTCGCAATGAAATTCATCCAGAATCATTCCTATAGATGAATTGAACCTATCCCTATGTCATTGAAATTTTTGATCTACGAATTTGGACTGGTAACCATCACGATTAATAACGCGATAAAATTTGACAAACTCTCAATGGAATTGATCCAGAATCATTCTTATAGATGAATTGAACCTATCTCTAAGGCATTGAAATGTTTCATCTACGAAATTGGACTGGTAACCATCGTGATTGAAAAAAAATGTCAAGAAATTTGTTATTGAAAACAAACTATCCATCGCCAACGACATCCCGTATTCCCAAGCGGTCACCCTTCCAAGTACTAACGTGACTCGACGTAACTTAACTTCTGGGAGCTGACGAGACCAGGTGCGTTCTACGTGATATGGCCGTTGACATTCAAAAATGAAAATTTACCCTCCCAGTCCCAATGGATGAATAGAAAATCACTTCAAAGTGACAGAAATGTTTGTTCATTGAATTTTGACTGGTAACCATCGCGAATAAAAAGCGCGATCAACTTTGAAAAACTCGCAATGAAATTCATCCAGAATCATTCCTATAGATGAATTGAACCTATCCCTATGTCATTGAAATTTTTGATCTACGAATTTGGACTGGTAACCATCACGATTAATAACGCGATAAAATTTGACAAACTCTCAATGGAATTGATCCAGAATCATTCTTATAGATGAATTGAACCTATCTCTAAGGCATTGAAATGTTTCATCTACGAAATTGGACTGGTAACCATCGTTATTGAAAAAAAATTTCAAGAAATTTTTTATTGAAAACAAACTATTCATCGCCAACGACATCCCGTATTCCCAAGCGGTCACCCTTCCAAGTACTAACGGGACTCGACGTAACTTAACTTCTGGGAGCTGACGAGACCAGGTGCGTTCTACGTGATATGGCCGTTGACATTCAAAAATGAAAATTTACCCTCCCAGTCCCAATGGATGAATAGAAAATCACTTCAAAGTGACAGAAATGTTTGTTCATTGAATTTGGACTGGTAACCATCGCAAATAAAAAGCGCGATCAACTTTGAAAAACTCGCAATGAAATTCATCCATAATCATTCCTATAGATGAATTGAACCTATCCCTATGTCATTGAAATTTTTGATCTACGAATTTGGACTGGTAACCATTGCGATTAAAAAACGCGATAAAATTTGACAAAATCTCAATGGAATTGATCCAGAATCATTCTTATAGATGAATTGAACCTATCTCTAAGGCATTGAAATGTTTCATCTACGAAATTGGACTGGTAACCATCGTTATTGAAAAAAAATTTCAAGAAATTTTTTATTGAAAACAAGCTATTCATCGCCAACGACATCCCGTATTCCCAAGCGGTCACCCTTCCAAGTACTAACGGGACTCGACGTAACTTAACTTCTGGGAGCTGACGAGACCAGGTGCGTTCTACGTGATATGGCCGTTGACATTCAAAAATGAAAATTTACCCTCCCAGTCCCAATGGATGAATAGAAAATCACTTCAAAGTGACAGAAATGTTTGTTCATTGAATTTGGACTGGTAACCATCGCAAATAAAAAGCGCGATCAACTTTGAAAAACTCGCAATGAAATTCATCCAGAATCATTCCTATAGATGAATTGAACCTATCCCTATGTCATTGAAATTTTTGATCTACGAATTTGGACTGGTAACCATTGCGATTAAAAAACGCGATAAAATTTGACAAAATCTCAATGGAATTGATCCAGAATCATTCTTATAGATGAATTGAACCTATCTCTAAGGCATTGAAATGTTTCATCTACGAAATTGGACTGGTAACCATCGTTATTGAAAAAAAATTTCAAGAAATTTTTTATTGAAAACAAGCTATTCATCGCCAACGACATCCCGTATTCCCAAGCGGTCACCCTTCCAAGTACTAACGGGACTCGACGTAACTTAACTTCTGGGAGCTGACGAGACCAGGTGCGTTCTACGTGATATGGCCGTTGACATTCAAAAATGAAAATTTACCCTCCCATTCCCAATGGATGAATAGAAAATCACTTCAAAGTGACAGAAATGTTTGTTCATTGAATTTTGACTGGTAACCATCGCGAATAAAAAGCGCGATCAACTTTGAAAAACTCGCAATGAAATTCATCCAGAATCATTCCTATAGATGAATTGAACCTATCCCTATGTCATTGAAATTTTTGATCTACGAATTTGGACTGGTAACCATTGCGATTAAAAAACGTGATAAAATTTGACAAAATCTCAATGGAATTGATCCAGAATCATTCTTATAGATGAATTGAACCTATCTCTAAGGCATTGAAATGTTTCATCTACGAAATTGGACTGGTAACCATCGTTATTGAAAAAAAATTTCAAGAAATTTTTTATTGAAAACAAGCTATTCATCGCCAACGACATCCCGTATTCCCAAGCGGTCACCCTTCCAAGTACTAACGGGACTCGACGTAACTTAACTTCTGGGAGCTGACGAGACCAGGTGCGTTCTACGTGATATGGCCGTTGACATTCAAAAATGAAAATTTACCCTCCCAGTCCCAATGGATGAATAGAAAATCACTTCAAAGTGACAGAAATGTTTGTTCATTGAATTTGGACTGGTAACCATCGCAAATAAAAAGCGCGATCAACTTTGAAAAACTCGCAATGAAATTCATCCAGAATCATTCCTATAGATGAATTGAACCTATCCCTATGTCATTGAAATTTTTGATCTACGAATTTGGACTGGTAACCATTGCGATTAAAAAACGCGATAAAATTTGACAAAATCTCAATGGAATTGATCCAGAATCATTCTTATAGATGAATTGAACCTATCTCTAAGGCATTGAAATGTTTCATCTACGAAATTGGACTGGTAACCATCGTTATTGAAAAAAAATTTCAAGAAATTTTTTAATGAAAACAAGCTATTCATCGCCAACGACATCCCGTATTCCCAAGCGGTCACCCTTCCAAGTACTAACGGGACTCGACGTAACTTAACTTCTGGGAGACGAGACCAGGTGCGTTCTACGTGATATGGCCGTTGACATTCAAAAATGAAAATTTACCCTCCCATTCCCAATGGATGAATAGAAAATCACTTCAAAGTGACAGAAATGTTTGTTCATTGAATTTTGACTGGTAACCATCGCGAATAAAAAGCGCGATCAACTTTGAAAAACTCGCAATGAAATTCATCCAGAATCATTCCTATAGATGAATTGAACCTATCCCTATGTCATTGAAATTTTTGATCTACGAATTTGGACTGGTAACCATCACGATTAATAACGCGATAAAATTTGACAAAATCTCAATGGAATTGATCCAGAATCATTCTTATAGATGAATTGAACCTATCTCTAAGGCATTGAAATGTTTCATCTACGAAATTGGACTGGTAACCATCGTTATTGAAAAAAAATTTCAAGAAATTTTTTAATGAAAACAAGCTATTCATCGCCAACGACATCCCGTATTCCCAAGCGGTCACCCTTCCAAGTACTAATGGGACTCGACGTAACTTAACTTCTGGGAGACGAGACCAGGTGCGTTCTACGTGATATGGCCGTTGACATTCAAAAATGAAAATTTACCCTCCCATTCCCAATGGATGAATAGAAAATCACTTCAAAGTGACAGAAATGTTTGTTCATTGAATTTTGACTGGTAACCATCGCGAATAAAAAGCGCGATCAACTTTGAAAAACTCGCAATGAAATTCATCCAGAATCATTCCTATAGATGAATTGAACCTATCCCTATGTCATTGAAATTTTTGATCTACGAATTTGGACTGGTAACCATCACGATTAATAACGCGATAAAATTTGACAAAATCTCAATGGAATTGATCCAGAATCATTCTTATAGATGAATTGAACCTATCTCTAAGGCATTGAAATGTTTCATCTACGAAATTGGACTGGTAACCATCGTTATTGAAAAAAAATTTCAAGAAATTTTTTATTGAAAACAAGCTATTCATCGCCAACGACATCCCGTATTCCCAAGCGGTCACCCTTCCAAGTACTAACGGGACTCGACGTAACTTAACTTCTGGGAGCTGACGAGACCAGGTGCGTTCTACGTGATATGGCCGTTGACATTCAAAAATGAAAATTTACCCTCCCATTCCCAATGGATGAATAGAAAATCACTTCAAAGTGACAGAAATGTTTGTTCATTGAATTTTGACTGGTAACCATCGCGAATAAAAAGCGCGATCAACTTTGAAAAACTCGCAATGAAATTCATCCAGAATCATTCCTATAGATGAATTGAACCTATCCCTATGTCATTGAAATTTTTGATCTACGAATTTGGACTGGTAACCATCACGATTAATAACGCGATAAAATTTGACAAACTCTCAATGGAATTGATCCAGAATCATTCTTATAGATGAATTGAACCTATCTCTAAGGCATTGAAATGTTTCATCTACGAAATTGGACTGGTAACCATCGTGATTGAAAAAAAATGTCAAGAAATTTGTTATTGAAAACAAACTATCCATCGCCAACGACATCCCGTATTCCCAAGCGGTCACCCTTCCAAGTACTAACGTGACTCGACGTAACTTAACTTCTGGGAGCTGACGAGACCAGGTGCGTTCTACGTGATATGGCCGTTGACATTCAAAAATGAAAATTTACCCTCCCAGTCCCAATGGATGAATAGAAAATCACTTCAAAGTGACAGAAATGTTTGTTCATTGAATTTTGACTGGTAACCATCGCGAATAAAAAGCGCGATCAACTTTGAAAAACTCGCAATGAAATTCATCCAGAATCATTCCTATAGATGAATTGAACCTATCCCTATGTCATTGAAATTTTTGATCTACGAATTTGGACTGGTAACCATCACGATTAATAACGCGATAAAATTTGACAAACTCTCAATGGAATTGATCCAGAATCATTCTTATAGATGAATTGAACCTATCTCTAAGGCATTGAAATGTTTCATCTACGAAATTGGACTGGTAACCATCGTGATTGAAAAAAAATGTCAAGAAATTTGTTATTGAAAACAAACTATCCATCGCCAACGACATCCCGTATTCCCAAGCGGTCACCCTTCCAAGTACTAACGTGACTCGACGTAACTTAACTTCTGGGAGCTGACGAGACCAGGTGCGTTCTACGTGATATGGCCGTTGACATTCAAAAATGAAAATTTACCCTCCCAGTCCCAATGGATGAATAGAAAATCACTTCAAAGTGACAGAAATGTTTGTTCATTGAATTTTGACTGGTAACCATCGCGAATAAAAAGCGCGATCGACTTTGAAAAACTCGCAATGAAATTCATCCAGAATCATTCCTATAGATGAATTGAACCTATCCCTATGTCATTGAAATTTTTGATCTACGAATTTGGACTGGTAACCATCACGATTAATAACGCGATAAAATTTGACAAACTCTCAATGGAATTGATCCAGAATCATTCTTATAGATGAATTGAACCTATCTCTAAGGCATTGAAATGTTTCATCTACGAAATTGGACTGGTAACCATCGTGATTGAAAAAAAATTGTCAAGAAATTTGTTATTGAAAACAAACTATCCATCGCCAACGACATCCCGTATTCCCAAGCGGTCACCCTTCCAAGTACTAACGGGACTCGACGTAACTTAACTTCTGGGAGCTGACGAGACCAGGTGCGTTCTACGTGATATGGCCGTTGACATTCAAAAATGAAAATTTACCCTCCCAGTCCCAATGGATGAATAGAAAATCACTTCAAAGTGACAGAAATGTTTGTTCATTGAATTTTGACTGGTAACCATCGCGAATAAAAAGCGCGATCAACTTTGAAAAACTCGCAATGAAATTCATCCAGAATCATTCCTATAGATGAATTGAACCTATCCCTATGTCATTGAAATTTTTGATCTACGAATTTGGACTGGTAACCATTGCGATTAAAAAACGCGATAAAATTTGACAAACTCTCAATGGAATTGATCCAGAATCATTCTTATAGATGAATTGAACCTATCTCTAAGGCATTGAAATGTTTCATCTACGAAATTGGACTGGTAACCATCGTGATTGAAAAAAAATGTCAAGAAATTTGTTATTGAAAACAAACTATCCATCGCCAACGACATCCCGTATTCCCAAGCGGTCACCCTTCCAAGTACTAACGGGACTCGACGTAACTTAACTTCTGGGAGCTGACGAGACCAGGTGCGTTCTACGTGATATGGCCGTTGACATTCAAAAATGAAAATTTACCCTCCCATTCCCAATGGATGAATAGAAAATCACTTCAAAGTGACAGAAATGTTTGTTCATTGAATTTTGACTGGTAACCATCGCGAATAAAAAGCGCGATCAACTTTGAAAAACTCGCAATGAAATTCATCCAGAATCATTCCTATAGATGAATTGAACCTATCCCTATGTCATTGAAATTTTTGATCTACGAATTTGGACTGGTAACCATCACGATTAATAACGCGATAAAATTTGACAAACTCTCAATGGAATTGATCCAGAATCATTCTTATAGATGAATTGAACCTATCTCTAAGGCATTGAAATGTTTCATCTACGAAATTGGACTGGTAACCATCGTGATTGAAAAAAAATGTCAAGAAATTTGTTATTGAAAACAAACTATCCATCGCCAACGACATCCCGTATTCCCAAGCGGTCACCCTTCCAAGTACTAACGTGACTCGACGTAACTTAACTTCTGGGAGCTGACGAGACCAGGTGCGTTCTACGTGATATGGCCGTTGACATTCAAAAATGAAAATTTACCCTCCCAGTCCCAATGGATGAATAGAAAATCACTTCAAAGTGACAGAAATGTTTGTTCATTGAATTTTGACTGGTAACCATCGCGAATAAAAAGCGCGATCGACTTTGAAAAACTCGCAATGAAATTCATCCAGAATCATTCCTATAGATGAATTGAACCTATCCCTATGTCATTGAAATTTTTGATCTACGAATTTGGACTGGTAACCATCACGATTAATAACGCGATAAAATTTGACAAACTCTCAATGGAATTGATCCAGAATCATTCTTATAGATGAATTGAACCTATCTCTAAGGCATTGAAATGTTTCATCTACGAAATTGGACTGGTAACCATCGTGATTGAAAAAAAATTGTCAAGAAATTTGTTATTGAAAACAAACTATCCATCGCCAACGACATCCCGTATTCCCAAGCGGTCACCCTTCCAAGTACTAACGGGACTCGACGTAACTTAACTTCTGGGAGCTGACGAGACCAGGTGCGTTCTACGTGATATGGCCGTTGACATTCAAAAATGAAAATTTACCCTCCCAGTCCCAATGGATGAATAGAAAATCACTTCAAAGTGACAGAAATGTTTGTTCATTGAATTTTGACTGGTAACCATCGCGAATAAAAAGCGCGATCAACTTTGAAAAACTCGCAATGAAATTCATCCAGAATCATTCCTATAGATGAATTGAACCTATCCCTATGTCATTGAAATTTTTGATCTACGAATTTGGACTGGTAACCATTGCGATTAAAAAACGCGATAAAATTTGACAAACTCTCAATGGAATTGATCCAGAATCATTCTTATAGATGAATTGAACCTATCTCTAAGGCATTGAAATGTTTCATCTACGAAATTGGACTGGTAACCATCGTGATTGAAAAAAAATGTCAAGAAATTTGTTATTGAAAACAAACTATCCATCGCCAACGACATCCCGTATTCCCAAGCGGTCACCCTTCCAAGTACTAACGGGACTCGACGTAACTTAACTTCTGGGAGCTGACGAGACCAGGTGCGTTCTACGTGATATGGCCGTTGACATTCAAAAATGAAAATTTACCCTCCCATTCCCAATGGATGAATAGAAAATCACTTCAAAGTGACAGAAATGTTTGTTCATTGAATTTGGACTGGTAACCATCGCGAATAAAAAGCGCGATCAACTTTGAAAAACTCGCAATGAAATTCATCCAGAATCATTCCTATAGATGAATTGAACCTATCCCTATGTCATTGAAATTTTTGATCTACGAATTTGGACTGGTAACCATCATGATTAATAACGCGATAAAATTTGACAAAATCTCAATGGAATTGATCCAGAATCATTCTTATAGATGCATTGAACCTATCTCTAAGGCATTGAAATGTTTCATCTACGAAATTGGACTGGTAACCATCGTTATTGAAAAAAATTTCAAGAAATTTTTTATTGAAAACAAACTATTCATCGCCAACGACATCCCGTATTCCCAAGCGGTCACCCTTCCAAGTACTAACGGGACTCGACGTAACTTAACTTCTGGGAGCTGACGAGACCAGGTGCGTTCTACGTGATATGGCCGTTGACATTCAAAAATGAAAATTTACCCTCCCATTCCCAATGGATGAATAGATAATCACTTCAAAGTGACAGAAATGTTTGTTCATTGAATTTGGACTGGTAACCATCGCGAATAAAAAGCGCGATCAACTTTGAAAAACTCGCAATGAAATTCATCCAGAATCATTCCTATAGATGAATTGAACCTATCCCTATGTCATTGAAATTTTTGATCTACGAATTTGGACTGGTAACCATCACGATTAATAACGCGATAAAATTTGACAAACTCTCAATGGAATTGATCCAGAATCATTCTTATAGATGAATTGAACCTATCTCTAAGGCATTGAAATGTTTCATCTACGAAATTGGACTGGTAACCATCGTGATTGAAAAAAAAATGTCAGGAAATTTGTTATTGAAAACAAACTATCCATCGCCAACGACATCCCGTATTCCCAAGCGGTCACCCTTCCAAGTACTAACGGGACTCGACGTAACTTAACTTCTGGGAGCTGACGAGACCAGGTGCGTTCTACGTGATATGGCCGTTGACATTCAAAAATGAAAATTTACCCTCCCAGTCCCAATGGATGAATAGAAAATCACTTCAAAGTGACAGAAATGTTTGTTCATTGAATTTGGACTGGTAACCATCGCGAATAAAAAGCGCGATCAACTTTGAAAATCTCGCAATGAAATTCATCCAGAATCATTCCTATAGATGAATTGAACCTATCCCTATGTCATTGAAATTTTTGATCTACGAATTTGGACTGGTAACCATCACGATTAATAACGCGATAAAATTTGACAAACTCTCAATGGAATTGATCCAGAATCATTCTTATAGATGAATTGAACCTATCTCTAAGGCATTGAAATGTTTCATCTACGAAATTGGACTGGTAACCATCGTTATTGAAAAAAAATTTCAAGAAATTTTTTATTGAAAACAAGCTATTCATCGCCAACGACATCCCGTATTCCCAAGCGGTCACCCTTCCAAGTACTAACGGGACTCGACGTAACTTAACTTCTGGGAGCTGACGAGACCAGGTGCGTTCTACGTGATATGGCCGTTGACATTCAAAAATGAAAATTTACCCTCCCAGTCCCAATGGATGAATAGAAAATCACTTCAAAGTGACAGAAATGTTTGTTCATTGAATTTGGACTGGTAACCATCGCAAATAAAAAGCGCGATCAACTTTGAAAAACTCGCAATGAAATTCATCCAGAATCATTCCTATAGATGAATTGAACCTATCCCTATGTCATTGAAATTTTTGATCTACGAATTTGGACTGGTAACCATTGCGATTAAAAAACGCGATAAAATTTGACAAAATCTCAATGGAATTGATCCAGAATCATTCTTATAGATGAATTGAACCTATCTCTAAGGCATTGAAATGTTTCATCTACGAAATTGGACTGGTAACCATCGTTATTGAAAAAAAATTTCAAGAAATTTTTTATTGAAAACAAGCTATTCATCGCCAACGACATCCCGTATTCCCAAGCGGTCACCCTTCCAAGTACTAACGGGACTCGACGTAACTTAACTTCTGGGAGCTGACGAGACCAGGTGCGTTCTACGTGATATGGCCGTTGACATTCAAAAATGAAAATTTACCCTCCCAGTCCCAATGGATGAATAGAAAATCACTTCAAAGTGACAGAAATGTTTGTTCATTGAATTTGGACTGGTAACCATCGCGAATAAAAAGCGCGATCAACTTTGAAAAACTCGCAATGAAATTCATCCAGAATCATTCCTATAGATGAATTGAACCTATCCCTATGTCATTGAAATTTTTGATCTACGAATTTGGACTGGTAACCATTGCGATTAAAAAACGCGATAAAATTTGACAAAATCTCAATGGAATTGATCCAGAATCATTCTTATAGATGAATTGAACCTATCTCTAAGGCATTGAAATGTTTCATCTACGAAATTGGACTGGTAACCATCGTTATTGAAAAAAAATTTCAAGAAATTTTTTATTGAAAACAAGCTATTCATCGCCAACGACATCCCGTATTCCCAAGCGGTCACCCTTCCAAGTACTAACGGGACTCGACGTAACTTAACTTCTGGGAGCTGACGAGACCAGGTGCGTTCTACGTGATATGGCCGTTGACATTCAAAAATGAAAATTTACCCTCCCAGTCCCAATGGATGAATAGAAAATCACTTCAAAGTGACAGAAATGTTTGTTCATTGAATTTGGACTGGTAACCATCGCGAATAAAAAGCGCGATCAACTTTGAAAAACTCGCAATGAAATTCATCCAGAATCATTCCTATAGATGAATTGAACCTATCCCTATGTCATTGAAATTTTTGATCTACGAATTTGGACTGGTAACCATTGCGATTAAAAAACGCGATAAAATTTGACAAAATCTCAATGGAATTGATCCAGAATCATTCTTATAGATGCATTGAACCTATCTCTAAGGCATTGAAATGTTTCATCTACGAAATTGGACTGGTAACCATCGTTATTGAAAAAAATTTCAAGAAATTTTTTATTGAAAACAAACTATTCATCGCCAATGACATCCCGTATTCCCAAGCGGTCACCCTTCCAAGTACTAACGGGACTCGACGTAACTTAACTTCTGGGAGCTGACGAGACCAGGTGCGTTCTACGTGATATGGCCGTTGACATTCAAAAATGAAAATTTACCCTCCCAGTCCCAATGGATGAATAGAAAATCACTTCAAAGTGACAGAAATGTTTGTTCATTGAATTTGGACTGGTAACCATCGCGAATAAAAAGCGCGATCAACTTTGAAAAACTCGCAATGAAATTCATCCAGAATCATTCCTATAGATGAATTGAACCTATCCCTATGTCATTGAAATTTTTGATCTACGAATTTGGACTGGTAACCATCACGATTAATAACGCGATAAAATTTGACAAACTCTCAATGGAATTGATCCAGAATCATTCTTATAGATGAATTGAACCTATCTCTAAGGCATTGAAATGTTTCATCTACGAAATTGGACTGGTAACCATCGTTATTGAAAAAAAATTTCAAGAAATTTTTTATTGAAAACAAGCTATTCATCGCCAACGACATCCCGTATTCCCAAGCGGTCACCCTTCCAAGTACTAACGGGACTCGACGTAACTTAACTTCTGGGAGCTGACGAGACCAGGTGCGTTCTACGTGATATGGCCGTTGACATTCAAAAATGAAAATTTACCCTCCCAGTCCCAATGGATGAATAGAAAATCACTTCAAAGTGACAGAAATGTTTGTTCATTGAATTTGGACTGGTAACCATCGCAAATAAAAAGCGCAATCAACTTTGAAAAACTCGCAATGAAATTCATCCAGAATCATTCCTATAGATGAATTGAACCTATCCCTATGTCATTGAAATTTTTGATCTACGAATTTGGACTGGTAACCATCACGATTAATAACGCGATAAAATTTGACAAACTCTCAATGGAATTGATCCAGAATCATTCTTATAGATGAATTGAACCTATCTCTAAGGCATTGAAATGTTTCATCTACGAAATTGGACTGGTAACCATCGTTATTGAAAAAAAATTTCAAGAAATTTTTTATTGAAAACAAGCTATTCATCGCCAACGACATCCCGTATTCCCAAGCGGTCACCCTTCCAAGTACTAACGGGACTCGACGTAACTTAACTTCTGGGAGCTGACGAGACCAGGTGCGTTCTACGTGATATGGCCGTTGACATTCAAAAATGAAAATTTACCCTCCCAGTCCCAATGGATGAATAGAAAATCACTTCAAAGTGACAGAAATGTTTGTTCATTGAATTTGGACTGGTAACCATCGCAAATAAAAAGCGCGATCAACTTTGAAAAACTCGCAATGAAATTCATCCAGAATCATTCCTATAGATGAATTGAACCTATCCCTATGTCATTGAAATTTTTGATCTACGAATTTGGACTGGTAACCATTGCGATTAAAAAACGCGATAAAATTTGACAAAATCTCAATGGAATTGATCCAGAATCATTCTTATAGATGCATTGAACCTATCTCTAAGGCATTGAAATGTTTCATCTACGAAATTGGACTGGTAACCATCGTTATTGAAAAAAATTTCAAGAAATTTTTTATTGAAAACAAACTATTCATCGCCAACGACATCCCGTATTCCCAAGCGGTCACCCTTCCAAGTACTAACGGGACTCGACGTAACTTAACTTCTGGGAGCTGACGAGACCAGGTGCGTTCTACGTGATATGGCCGTTGACATTCAAAAATGAAAATTTACCCTCCCAGTCCCAATGGATGAATAGAAAATCACTTCAAAGTGACAGAAATGTTTGTTCATTGAATTTGGACTGGTAACCATCGCGAATAAAAAGCGCGATCAACTTTGAAAAACTCGCAATGAAATTCATCCAGAATCATTCCTATAGATGAATTGAACCTATCCCTATGTCATTGAAATTTTTGATCTACGAATTTGGACTGGTAACCATTGCGATTAAAAAACGCGATAAAATTTGACAAAATCTCAATGGAATTGATCCAGAATCATTCTTATAGATGCATTGAACCTATCTCTAAGGCATTGAAATGTTTCATCTACGAAATTGGACTGGTAACCATCGTTATTGAAAAAAATTTCAAGAAATTTTTTATTGAAAACAAACTATTCATCGCCAATGACATCCCGTATTCCCAAGCGGTCACCCTTCCAAGTACTAACGGGACTCGACGTAACTTAACTTCTGGGAGCTGACGAGACCAGGTGCGTTCTACGTGATATGGCCGTTGACATTCAAAAATGAAAATTTACCCTCCCAGTCCCAATGGATGAATAGAAAATCACTTCAAAGTGACAGAAATGTTTGTTCATTGAATTTGGACTGGTAACCATCGCGAATAAAAAGCGCGATCAACTTTGAAAAACTCGCAATGAAATTCATCCAGAATCATTCCTATAGATGAATTGAACCTATCCCTATGTCATTGAAATTTTTGATCTACGAATTTGGACTGGTAACCATCACGATTAATAACGCGATAAAATTTGACAAACTCTCAATGGAATTGATCCAGAATCATTCTTATAGATGAATTGAACCTATCTCTAAGGCATTGAAATGTTTCATCTACGAAATTGGACTGGTAACCATCGTTATTGAAAAAAAATTTCAAGAAATTTTTTATTGAAAACAAGCTATTCATCGCCAACGACATCCCGTATTCCCAAGCGGTCACCCTTCCAAGTACTAACGGGACTCGACGTAACTTAACTTCTGGGAGCTGACGAGACCAGGTGCGTTCTACGTGATATGGCCGTTGACATTCAAAAATGAAAATTTACCCTCCCAGTCCCAATGGATGAATAGAAAATCACTTCAAAGTGACAGAAATGTTTGTTCATTGAATTTGGACTGGTAACCATCGCAAATAAAAAGCGCGATCAACTTTGAAAAACTCGCAATGAAATTCATCCAGAATCATTCCTATAGATGAATTGAACCTATCCCTATGTCATTGAAATTTTTGATCTACGAATTTGGACTGGTAACCATTGCGATTAAAAAACGCGATAAAATTTGACAAAATCTCAATGGAATTGATCCAGAATCATTCTTATAGATGCATTGAACCTATCTCTAAGGCATTGAAATGTTTCATCTACGAAATTGGACTGGTAACCATCGTTATTGAAAAAAATTTCAAGAAATTTTTTATTGAAAACAAACTATTCATCGCCAACGACATCCCGTATTCCCAAGCGGTCACCCTTCCAAGTACTAACGGGACTCGACGTAACTTAACTTCTGGGAGCTGACGAGACCAGGTGCGTTCTACGTGATATGGCCGTTGACATTCAAAAATGAAAATTTACCCTCCCAGTCCCAATGGATGAATAGAAAATCACTTCAAAGTGACAGAAATGTTTGTTCATTGAATTTGGACTGGTAACCATCGCGAATAAAAAGCGCGATCAACTTTGAAAAACTCGCAATGAAATTCATCCAGAATCATTCCTATAGATGAATTGAACCTATCCCTATGTCATTGAAATTTTTGATCTACGAATTTGGACTGGTAACCATTGCGATTAAAAAACGCGATAAAATTTGACAAAATCTCAATGGAATTGATCCAGAATCATTCTTATAGATGCATTGAACCTATCTCTAAGGCATTGAAATGTTTCATCTACGAAATTGGACTGGTAACCATCGTTATTGAAAAAAATTTCAAGAAATTTTTTATTGAAAACAAACTATTCATCGCCAATGACATCCCGTATTCCCAAGCGGTCACCCTTCCAAGTACTAACGGGACTCGACGTAACTTAACTTCTGGGAGCTGACGAGACCAGGTGCGTTCTACGTGATATGGCCGTTGACATTCAAAAATGAAAATTTACCCTCCCAGTCCCAATGGATGAATAGAAAATCACTTCAAAGTGACAGAAATGTTTGTTCATTGAATTTGGACTGGTAACCATCGCGAATAAAAAGCGCGATCAACTTTGAAAAACTCGCAATGAAATTCATCCAGAATCATTCCTATAGATGAATTGAACCTATCCCTATGTCATTGAAATTTTTGATCTACGAATTTGGACTGGTAACCATCACGATTAATAACGCGATAAAATTTGACAAACTCTCAATGGAATTGATCCAGAATCATTCTTATAGATGAATTGAACCTATCTCTAAGGCATTGAAATGTTTCATCTACGAAATTGGACTGGTAACCATCGTTATTGAAAAAAAATTTCAAGAAATTTTTTATTGAAAACAAGCTATTCATCGCCAACGACATCCCGTATTCCCAAGCGGTCACCCTTCCAAGTACTAACGGGACTCGACGTAACTTAACTTCTGGGAGCTGACGAGACCAGGTGCGTTCTACGTGATATGGCCGTTGACATTCAAAAATGAAAATTTACCCTCCCAGTCCCAATGGATGAATAGAAAATCACTTCAAAGTGACAGAAATGTTTGTTCATTGAATTTGGACTGGTAACCATCGCGAATAAAAAGCGCAATCAACTTTGAAAAACTCGCAATGAAATTCATCCAGAATCATTCCTATAGATGAATTGAACCTATCCCTATGTCATTGAAATTTTTGATCTACGAATTTGGACTGGTAACCATCACGATTAATAACGCGATAAAATTTGACAAACTCTCAATGGAATTGATCCAGAATCATTCTTATAGATGAATTGAACCTATCTCTAAGGCATTGAAATGTTTCATCTACGAAATTGGACTGGTAACCATCGTTATTGAAAAAAAATTTCAAGAAATTTGTTATTGAAAACAAACTATCCATCGCCAACGACATCCCGTATTCCCAAGCGGTCACCCTTCCAAGTACTAACGGAACTCGACGTAACTTAACTTCTGGGAGCTGACGAGACCAGGTGCGTTCTACGTGATATGGCCGTTGACATTCAAAAATGAAAATTTACCCTCCCAGTCCCAATGGATGAATAGAAAATCACTTCAAAGTGACAGAAATGTTTGTTCATTGAATTTGGACTGGTAACCATCGCAAATAAAAAGCGCGATCAACTTTGAAAAACTCGCAATGAAATTCATCCAGAATCATTCCTATAGATGAATTGAACCTATCCCTATGTCATTGAAATTTTTGATCTACGAATTTGGACTGGTAACCATTGCGATTAAAAAACGCGATAAAATTTGACAAAATCTCAATGGAATTGATCCAGAATCATTCTTATAGATGAATTGAACCTATCTCTAAGGCATTGAAATGTTTCATCTACGAAATTGGACTGGTAACCATCGTTATTGAAAAAAAATTTCAAGAAATTTTTTATTGAAAACAAGCTATTCATCGCCAACGACATCCCGTATTCCCAAGCGGTCACCCTTCCAAGTACTAACGGGACTCGACGTAACTTAACTTCTGGGAGCTGACGAGACCAGGTGCGTTCTACGTGATATGGCCGTTGACATTCAAAAATGAAAATTTACCCTCCCAGTCCCAATGGATGAATAGAAAATCACTTCAAAGTGACAGAAATGTTTGTTCATTGAATTTGGACTGGTAACCATCGCAAATAAAAAGCGCGATCAACTTTGAAAAACTCGCAATGAAATTCATCCAGAATCATTCCTATAGATGAATTGAACCTATCCCTATGTCATTGAAATTTTTGATCTACGAATTTGGACTGGTAACCATCACGATTAATAACGCGATAAAATTTGACAAACTCTCAATGGAATTGATCCAGAATCATTCTTATAGATGAATTGAACCTATCTCTAAGGCATTGAAATGTTTCAT